>NW_024507324.1:486647-631384 GCF_017590055.1 Onychostruthus taczanowskii
CCCTCCGCCCCCAATCCCCCAAACCCCTGTCTGCAGGTTTGGTTTGGTTTGGGTTTTTTTTCAAAAAAGTTCATGTTGTTTTTGTTTTAGAAGCCTCATTTATTTTTTAGTGTGTGGGCACAACTTCAGCTTCTGTCAATGATGTGTGCAAATGCAGAGACCCACTGTGCAAGTACTTCATAAGGTAACACCCATTTGTCAACAGTCAGTCAGGGTCATGTTTTACCAGAAGGAAAAATCATGCCAAACACAGTTTGGTTGGTAGAATTTATTTAAGGGTGAATGAAGCAGAAATTTGGAGTTTCTTTAAATTATACAATACTGTGCATTGTGAGGTGAAAGTAATTACTGTCAGAACTGGTGTTTCCAAAGGTAAGGATTTGTATCTTTCCTGGGCAATGTGGATGTTCAAAAAATAACAGAAACACAAATCAACTTCCATGCCAAAAGGTGAAATTTGGGCCAGTGATTAGAAAGCAACAAAACTTGAATTCTTATGTGCATCCCAGATCATAACAGAGGAGAAACAAAGTATGAGCTCAAGACTTTAATTTTGGTAGTTCATAGGAAGGGGATGTTCAAACTGAAGATTAAGCATAGCAAAAGCAGCCATGATAAATTATCAAGAACCTAGAACAGAGAAGCCAACAAAAGAAGCAAAACTCAGACTTGTGAAGGCAATCATGCAGATATCATGGCCAGGTACCACTGGGAGAGATGGCCTTTGAGGAAAAGGGAAATTAAAAAGTAGTGAAAAAGAAAAGTTAATAAAGTAGTTAAAGGTGATAGAGGGAGAAAATTATTGAATGTAAGCCAAAGAAAAAACAAACTTTAGGGAGGTCTGACAAGAAACAGAAGTAACCTAACTTACCTGCTGGCATTTTCTAAATTCCCCACTTTAAAAAGGTGGTAGAAAAGGTGGCAGGAGTCAGAGATGGCTATAAAAATGTACGTCTTTCAGTTTGTATGTAGTACACTTCTCTCTTAACTGCTTTCCTCTCTGGTTAGAAGAGGATGATATTCACAGTAGATGTACTTGTGTGTAGTTAAGCATACAGTTCTAACAAAAATGGGAGGCAAAGGAGATGCAAGCTATAGATCCATGAAAGAGATTGGACTACAAAGGATACATGTTCCCATCTTACCAAATGCCCTTTGAAATCTTATAACTCATTGCCCATAAGATATAACAGTGTTTGATACTATAATGAATGTATTTTTTGTGTTAACATATGTAGCGTGAAACATTTGCTTGGTATTGTAATTTCTGGTTGTCAACAGAACTATAAAGAGAGGGAAATCACCCTGAAAGAAAAAAAAAACTGTTCCAAACTTATTTACAGTTTAGTAACTGGTAATTTGAAACCCTCAACAATATGGACTTAATGTGTCAGATCATAATGTAATTGCTGTAATTATTTATAATTTTCTTAACTGTACATCAGCCCTTTAAGCATTATGCTAATGGCAGTATTCATAGAATTTGAAAATAATGTTTTTAGAACAGGAAAGAAAGACATTAATACCTTTTCACTACCCTAACTATTGCTATAGTTACAAAACAACTATAGTTGCCTCGTTATAGTTACCTGAAGATGCAAACCCATCTTCAGGTAGGAGGGTATATGTTCACTTACATAAAAAACATTTCATTTTAGATGTTTGCTTTCTTCCTCCACCCTCCCAATATACTAACAAGTGTTAAACAAGTAACATGTACATTCAAAACTAACATTTACTAACATCAACTAGCAAGCACCCTTGTTTTCCATCCTTTGTATGGTTAAATAATGTACTATTTTTTGTTGTAGTGGGTCTATCTTTGTCACTGCTCAGCAGCTTTAAATCCAGTGGTTAACACTTATCCAGAAGTTTGTAGATTACTGAAAAATCACAATAATACTACACTGCATGTAAAGGTCAGAGAATACTTTCCTGTGATAAAAATTATTCACAGTAATTGTCCTAAATGTGTCCGGGACGTAATTGAAAGTGGGAGCTGTAAGATAGTTTTGTCCCTGTAAAACACACTGGTTATAAAACCCAAGAATTCATTTATTGTGTAAAGATTTCTTACTATCATTTGTGATAGCTAGGTGTTACATATTAGAGCACAGGGACTTAGGGTCTTGTTACATGATGTTTTAACTCATTTGAGCTGGTGTCCCCACAGCCCTCTTCACTCTCTCCTGCATATCCCTGCTCCACCTGCTGAGCTGGAACAGGCATTTATGTGACTGGACAACGCAGCAGTTTGCAGCCCAATGTATATATGTACATGCGGATGCTACCAGAAAGGTCTTTGCTTAACATAATACCCCTTACCTGTTGAACCTTCTCACCTGGCAATTCAGATCAGCACCAAAGTTGCCACAAAGGAACAATGGCAAGGTGGGGAACAGAAAGGAGGTTAGCAGTGTGGCAACATTGCCTGGAGGTGTTTTAAACTGCCAGGATTCGCAGCTATGTGTCCCTCTCCATCACCTGCATGTGATTCACTGTGTCACCTTAGACAAGCCAGGTAACCTCAGTCACCTTCTCAGTACTAGGAAACCTCCCCACTGCTGTTTAGTAGGCTGTACTAGCCAATGTGATCCCAAACAATAGAGCAACTATAGGTATTTGATCCACTAATACACTGTCCAATTGACCCTAGCACAGGTATAGGCATTAGCACTTAAGTGACCGTTTCAATTGGTACATAAAAATACTGTAATACTCACTAGAGAAACACCCCCATCTCTATTGGGAACAGAGTTACAATTTGTGATATGCTGTGGTTTTGTTAATAAACTGTGAAAAAAGATTGTGCAGGTCACTTCAACTTTTTTTAAGAGCAAAAGGCAGTTGAGAAATCAAAGATGTAAGGTTCTCTATGCATCCCAATGGCATCCACCTTAACATTCATTCTGTTCACCAAACAAGCTATGTGTTCTGTGAAAAACCATGTGAAGAATAAATAGGGAATCTAAGGGTGTACAAACAACCAAACATTATATTTTACAACAGTTGCTCCCTGGGCTCTATTAGGGCAGACTTACCCATGCAGCAGCCGTTCTGACACCTAAACTGCCCCATCTTCTCAGTTGCTTTCCTGCATTGGCAGAGTTGGGGAATTTTGTTTTCCAGAGGCAAGAAGCATCACTTAGTACAGGGTGGGGTTTGGGTGAGGCTAAGGAAAATGATCCATCTTCTTTCACACCCAGCCTGGCAGTGTCTGCCTCTGGTGCCTCCACAGGGAAGCTGGGAAGGTGGAACCCCATCAGACGGTACCCAGCCCATTTATCTCTTTCCCTGGGTGAACAGGATTGATCCAGCTCCTCAAGTGCTCTTGCATGTGCATATGTATTTATATACACACTTACATTAATTTGGCCTTTCCTGATCCATTCTGAGTCCGGCAAGGAAGAATACCAAGAAGAATATGGGGGAAAAGCTTTGTCTGGTTTCTGCTTCTTGTCGTATCCAAGCAGGGGGAGATTTTCTCGTCAGAACTTCTTTTCTTTCCCTTCTGGTTTTGTTCCATCATGTGCTCTGACATAAACTATAGGAATACAAATTTAAGCTTTAGTGGCTTTTGTATTCTACTTACTGTTCTGGCCCCTTATTAGAAATTGCAGTAAAGAATTCAGATGAGAAAACATAAATGGTGATGTTTGGCATTTGGCAAAAACTGAATGGAATTTCAAAGACAGAGAAAAGCTATTTTACAAGACTTGAGCTAGTCTTTGCTCAAAATCATGAGGAACTCAAACTTAGGGGATTTTGAGAGCCTCTTAGAAAGACTTTTAGAATTCTAGCTAGTAGAGAATAATCAAAATAATTACAAGTGTTATGTAAACTGATGGTTACTATTAACATCCTTTATAACTTGTTATTCTTTTTTCAGAGTATTTAATCTTATTTTTGTATCTCATAATACAATCTTTCATTTACTAATATTTTTATTCTTATATTTACTTCTGGTAATTAATGTGTTGACATTTATGAAGGTATTGTGCAGAATAAATTGATGTGGCAAAAGAAAAAGCAAGTTTCTGTACTCTTTACAAGACTTTTTATCCTTCATGATAATTAGTTAATTCCTGAAATAGTTGCATAATGGTTTTTAAATATGAAAGAATTAATTTGTAAATCATTAACCTAGTACAAACATGACCATTCTTAGAAATCAGCTTCAGAAGAAGCGTTTTCTCATATTTAAATTGACAACAGCGGTCAGGTTCCCTTCCTTTAGCTTCAGTTATCCAGATATTAATCAGACTGCATCTTAAAAGCTCTGCATACACCAGCTGATTTTTCATTTTTCATGCCTTGTGAGAATGCTGGAGGCTGTCTCTACTCATTTGTTCCCTTCTGAAAAATAGGCCACCAGTCATGGAAGGTGAAGCTGTTTCGCTGAAGTTTTCCCCGAGGGATTAATCATGATGAACTAATTATGGAACTCCATGTCCATCAGTAGTCCCACTGTAATATCATCTGTAGAAAATGAAAACTCTTCAGCTTCTACAATTGATTAAGTAGCATTTTTTACTGTCCAATGGGAAACACTGAAAGTAGCATATAATAAGTATTTTATTCTTACAGAACATTTGCCCCTTGTCCACCACGCAGAGGATCCCCTTCAGTTCAGACTGGTTCTCAACTTACAATAATTATTTGGCAGTACTTATTTCATTAATTATTTGGCAGTGTTTGAGGGTTTTCCAATCTTTTAAAGTAGTTCCTGCTCCACTGCTACTCTGTGCTGTTCCCCCAGGAACATCTGCATAAACTTCACCATGGAAATTTCTAGCCTGTCTGGTTGTTTGGGGTTTTTTTAATCATTATTTATGAAGAGGTATTTATGATGGATCAGTTCCATCAATGCAATGGCTTGTTTTGTTCAAGAGACAGTTTGGAGATTTTTTAACAATGTGCTGGTGAGTTTGTTGTGCCATGTTTATTTATAATCAGCAGTTAAACAGCTGACTGGTGAGCTGTTTAACTTCTCACGGAAGATTTGTTTAACTCGATTTCCTAAATATGATTAAAAGAACAGTGCTTGGGTAGATATTCTCAGAATGATTACGAGAGGCAGAACATTTAAATAGGTAAAATGACAATCAGATCATAGAATCACAAGTCACGGATTCCGACGGAAAGGAACATTGTGCTTCAAATCCGAAACTCCCCTCAGAGATGCGGTCTAGGGGGTAGGGAGGGGAATTCCAGAGGGTTTGAAAAACCAGTCATGGGTACCCAGGGAAGTTCACAGGAACCTTATAATCCTTCAGCCTTCACTGCTGCCATGTCCATTCCATGCTCTGTGTTAGACCATACTTACAAACTATTTTTGATTGAATTTGTATTTCTGGGCACAAAACGTGTAATGCTGGGCTAAACTGCCTCCCTTCGCCTCAAAAAAAAAACTAAAGAAAAAACGAACCCCAAGCCCCGGGAGCAGGACTGAATACGAAAGCACTTCGGGATGCTGCCGTTGATCTTTCCCAGCGAATGGGTGACGACCGGGACAGCGCACTATCGTTCTTTTTCTCAAAACTCAGATCCTCTTTGGCGGCGGGAAAGTGGGTTTAGATAAAGATGTGACACCGCCACCACACCCCACAACTGCGGCTTCCATTCCCACGCCTTTTTGCCCACCCTCACCCGCTTCCCGCCCCGCCCAACTGCGGGCACCGCCCCGCCCAGCTGAGGGCACCGCCCCGCCCAGCTGAGGGCAACAGCCTCGGGGCCTCCCCGCGCCTGCGCCGCCGTCTCCAATGGAGTTTGAACGCTTCCAAACCAGCCACTCAGGAGGGCGGGCGGTGCAGCGCTGCGCTCCCATTGGCGGCGGGACCTCGGCCGCGTGGCAAGCGGCGTGGTGAGCTGGCCAATCGGCCCGCAGGGTCGCGGCATGGCGGGGGCGGGCGCAAACGGCCGCGGGGCGGTGGCGCCGGGTTTGAGTGGCGGCGGGAGCGCGGCCGGCCGTGAGGGCTGCGGGTACCGGGCTGTGTCGGCAGCCGTGGCAGCGTCGGCAGCCGTGGCAGCGGTCGCCGGGCTCCTGTCGGCGCTTAACAGTGAGTGAACGAGCGGTCGGGCGCGGGGCTGACGGTGGCTGGTAGCCGCCCTGTTCTGTGAGGGTTCTCTCTCGTTGGTCTGTAGTTTTAGGTACTCTGAGCTAACCCGAGCTCAGCCACGTTGCTTTGAAAATTAAATAAAGAAGCGTTGCTGAGGCTTCCTACGGAGCCGTGTGTTTTGGCAAGGAGACGCCACCTGAGGCAGAGCTGTCAAATGCAAGTCTAAGAGGATAAACCCTGTTGTTGCCAGGAGATTCGTTGGAGCGAGGTTTTATGATCTGCTCTTAACTGCATAGAAGCGTGTCAAAATAGGACCTAATGTTTTAAGGTGCTGCTTGCGGCTTCCTTACAGGAAGCCTGTAAGGTTGTGGAATACTGTATTCTAATCGTTTCTGAGCTTAAAAGATGCAATTTCTTTAAAAGGGACACTTACTTCACCTCTTGGAAGGTCTCATTGCAGTTGTCTTTGTGTTTCAGGCATAATACTCTATTTTATGTGAAACAAAAATCTGGACAGTATGAGCTGGGCTGTGGAGGAATGGAAAGAGGGCCTCTCCCCCAGAGTCCTGCAGAAGATCCATGAGCTGGAAAGTCAAGTGGATAAGCTTAAAAAGGAGCGTCAGCAAAGGCAATACCAGCTAGAGACTTTGGAGGCAGCATTGCAGAAACAGAAGCAGAAGGTAACCCAAAATGCCATTCTTCATGCCAAACACTGTTATAACAGTTTATTTGCTGGTAGTTGTTGTTAGGGAATGGGTTACTGTTTTGCTTCTTCTCCCTGACTGAAAGGAAAGGTTGCACAGAATTATGAACTGTTTTTCTTCATCTTGCTTAATACTCATCATGTTCTTCCCTCTGTTTAGTTCTTCTTGGTTGTTAATATAATTCCTTCTTCCTACGTGTTTGGCATGATTGTCCATTTCTAGTTATTTATGTGTACTTTGAGGTTTTTCTACAGCTCTTTATTATTAGGAAAATAAGCATTTTATTGTTATACTCGTTAAAATCCATGATAAGGACTGGGCCTATTTTATATATCAGAACTGCACAGTTGGCAGCCTCTTCCTATTTCACCTTGCCTATAGATACCTATAATCTTAGTTTAGGTTATTCCTTAGTTTTTTCTTTGTAGATACTGAGGGTTTAGGTTTTGGTGTTCCTTTTAGTTTTTAGGACTGTAATTTTACACCTCATCTAACTCTACCCTGTCAGCCCTGTAACCAGGGGACTGAAGACCTCATTGGTCAGGATCCTGCCATGCTTCAGGTCAGCAGTAACTCATTTGGTTACATTTTGCTTTGTAATCTTTGACTACAGTTCAGAGACAGTTTACAAAGGCTGATTGTTATTCCATTTAGATTGCTACAGCTTTCTAGAAAACCTTAAGCTCAGCAGTTTTCTTTGAGTTTCTTCTCATGAGTTTACAGGAAATTGTTTCAATCATTCCAAGGGACTGCTGTGGTCCCCAGACAAAAAGAAAGGATGCTTTAAAACTCTCAGAAGCAGCAGGTAATACAACTGTCAGTCAAAAGAACAACACTGAGCCAAAGATGATGCCCCTTGGATGTGCCTCCAGGGAGGAGAAGGACATCTTTCCTGCCAGACTCCATCTTCAAAGCTGTGACCTTTAATAATTATTGCTCCACCATTTGTGGAGCAAGCCAAGGTCTTCTGGCTGCTAAAGACAGGCTGGAAAGGGAAGTGAGATGATCAGTGAAGAATGTGGGCTAATGATGATTATGAGTATTTAGGGATTGATTAATTCTTTTGAAGAGCTCATATCTCATCAATAAATAGAAACTGTTAATGTCACTGAGTTGAATTTTGGGACATGTGGGTTTTGTTCACACCCAGGAATATTTAAACTATATGTACATTTGAGGTTTTTAGAGTTGTCAGGATTTTGAAGTGTTAGGATGAAAATAACAGCATTGCGCTGAACCCACCACAAACATCTGAACTTTGTATTACTGAAATAATAAATGCACTGAAGTATAGAGAGGAGCTGGTAATTTCAAAAATGTCTCTGTGTTCCAACTAGGTCGAAAGTGAAAAAAATGAGTCTGCAATACTAAAAAGAGAAAACCAGAGCTTGATGGAATTGTGTGATAATCTTGAGAAAGCAAAGCAGAAAATTTCGCATGATCTTCAAGTAAAAGAATCTCAGGTCAACATTCAGTCAGGTCAGCTGAATTCCTGCAAGAAGGATATTGAAAGGCTAGAACAAGAACTGAAAAGGTGAGGACTTGCTATGTGTCTTGAACATATTTGCAATGGTTGTTTCATAATTTTTTTCCTCATGCCTCACACATGTCCTAATAGAAGGAAATAAAGAGGAAGCTGTGTTGCTCTTTCAATTTTTCTGGGTTTTTTTTCTCTTTGATTTTTGTGAAAACTAAAGAGAGTTGAGGTATTTGACTGCTGTGACAAATAATGCAACACAATTTATGGCATGTAGAAATACCAACTTTGTGTAAGGAGTTGCTGAGATCCGTCAGTGAAAAATTTTGTGAGATTCAACAGGATTGGTAGAACGTCACTGATGTTCTCTGTGTCTACTGTCAAATTTGGGACAAAGAGATTGTGAGCTGAGGATATGTGTTCCATTTATCTATTCCCAAAATCAAGTCTGGTTTGCTGAGTTCCCCCTTCCCATTATATTATTTTACATAACTGTTCATTACAAAATATCAGTTACTGCATGTACCTCCTTCTTGGCCATTGTTTGTGATTTTGTATTTGCCTGCCTTTTGTTTGGTACGTGATCATTTGCCACTTCATCCCAACTGATGGTCCTCTGGAAGAGGAGTTCTTGGCACTGAGCTGTGAAAGTGTCACTGAGAGTGAAAGAGAGGGAAAACAAAAAAGGCAAATGTGGAGTCACTGATGTAATGGGCTACAGCCTGGGACTATCATCTTATCAACCTGTGTTCACTGAGCAGGACAGAAGTTACTGTATGGCCTCTGAACAGTTATGTGGTTTCATTGGATGCCCTGGTGTCTTCAAGCTTGCAAAATTTCAAAATCAAATGGGTTGTCTGCTGTGGTGTTTTGGGTAGTGATGTAAATGAAACACATGAAAAATACACTGTTGACTGGAGAGTATTCCCTTGCATTTTGATGAAGCATGCATGGTTTTCTGCAAGTGTGCAGTATCAGAACATAACAACTGAAAGCTGTGTTTCCTGCTGTAAAGATGCTCACTTGAAGAGTAAGAGTTTGATATTCTCAGTGCTTACAGTTGTTTGGGTGTGTTTAGCTGAACTACAGCTTCATACACTAAGACCTCAAGGAGTTCTAACAGATTTTCTTCTAATTGGCGTTTGATTTTGTTTTTTAGCTGTGACTCCTGTGTAATTGATTAACTATGTTGAAGCTCTAAATAAAAGATGTCATTTATATTTTTGTGTTGCACTGCCTAAAAATTTTCAGTGGATGTGTCTTGACTTGATCGTTAAACTAAGTCCTTAGAATCATATGATTTGTTAGTGTATGTCAGGCTCTTAAAAATAGATGATTAACTTTTTCATTTCCATTATTCACTTATGCTGCTGCTTCTTTCCTAAACAGATGCAAATGTGAGCTTGAGAGAAGTCAGCAAACATTGGCTGCAGGAGATGTATCATTTAGTGGCACTCCACAGAAAAGTTTTACTGTTCCTTTAACACCAGCTCAAAGTAATAATGGTAAATGATCCTATTCTTCATCCAGCACAGATAGTTGACTGTCAGTTTTCTTGGAAGGTTGAGTATTTTAAACATTACACTTGTACTGAGTTGCCTAGCCCCTCTTATATAAGTTACTATGAAAGCATCTAATTTGTAGCACCCTAGGTTTCAATTTCCAAAATTATTAGTACAGATTGAACACATCACAAATACTACATTTTTTCAATGCTACATTGATGGATATGGAATAGTAATAAAATATCCTTCAGTAGACTGCAGCAATTTTTTGAAGGCCTGTTCCTTGTGTCCGCTCTTTCCTTCATGTTGTGGGAAGTAAATTTCTCTCCTGTACCCCAGGTACTTTAACTGAAATGCAGTCAAAAGTTAAATGTGTTATTTATTTGAAAAGGTTTTTTTTGCATAGACTGTGCATGATCATCTACATAATTCATGCTCTGTATCCATTTCAAAGTATCACTTCTATCTTCAAATTAGTGACACCAAAAATATTTAAAGTATTTGAATGAACTGGAAAAATGACAGGAAGTTTCCTTAAGTGAAGAATTCTGTGGTCAGGCACCCTTATGCTCTTTGTGCTGAACAACATTGTGTTCAATACTATATGTTACTTACTTCTTTCAGTGCTATGAACAAATGTTCTATGAGTTTGGCATCTCAGTCTTACTCCAGTGGGAAATCTGAGATCATCTTTTACTCTTGTTCCTTTTACTTTCTTTATGCATGTCTGTAAAGGGGTGCAGTTAGTGGCAATGTCAAGCATTACACTAAGCATGGCAGTCCTGAAAGAGGGATAAGATTTAAATGGTTAAATGATTAAAAGATTAAAGTTTACCTAACTTTATTTAAAATTGTATTCCTGGGGAGATATTTTCCTTTGAAAGCTGGACTCTTAAATTCATTAAGATAATTGAATCCTAGAATTTCAAGTTGGAATGGGTATAAGAAAACCTGTCTGGACTGGGTGAAAAACTGGACTAAGGCAGATATTCATAATGTCTTTGTAGATGCTAGGTTTGAAGAACTAGAAGAAAAATACAAGAAAAAAGTACAAGAAAATAAAAAGCTAGAGTTACAGCTGAAAACCATCCAGCTTAAGGTGAGTATCTTTTAGGAATGGTTTGTGTGATATCTCAGAAGGTAGCCACTGCGTGAACTTGGAAAACGAAATATTATACATCACATAAAATATAATTTCAAGAGAAGAGAGACAATTAATATGTGTGTACTGCCATTCAGAAAAGCCATCCTCTTTGACTAGCAAAGGAAAGGAGAACATAAAAAATGAGAACACATCCTTCACAAACTGGAAGTCTTCTGCAGGCAAGGATAAAACAGTGTCGGTTATGCCAGGTTAAATACTATATGATAATAAAATAGCCTTGAAAAATATTGTGAGTAATAATTCACACCTAGAAAATAGAAACCCATAAATCTTTCAAACATATATGAAGGAGGAACAGTATTAGCTAATTTCTGAGAACAAGATGAATAAGATGTGAAAGCCCTCAAGGAAAAAGCCGTTGCAGAAAATGTGAAATAATTTTATCTTTGGTACTTACTATGTAAATGTTTAAAAACGTTTCCATATCAGAGCCTTTTTTTGCTGGGGTTGAATCTGTGGCACAGCCTCAAATTGGAAATCAGAAGTAGTCTTAAATTTGATTGATAAAATGAATAGTAATTTAAAAAAATCACCAGATATAGAGAATATTTTCCTATTAATTGATAGGGCACTGCAATGTGGGACTGTTTAATCACTGTGATGTGCAATGTTGCCTTATTCATCTCTTGACACTGGAAGGAGACAAGGATGATGACATTAGAGAAAAAACACTTCCAAAGCTGCTTCTTGGAAATACAGTTTAGTCAGGCCAACATTTTCTCCTGGGCAAATTATTTAGAAACATGACATGATACGTTTATTGAAGCGTGTGTAGGTGTATGGAGAAAAGACCAACCATTTGCTGAGAAAGGCAAATCATGCTTCCTATTTCAGATCTTTTGGGGTTTTTCTTTTAAGAACAAATCAGAAAATGTGTAAGTCCAGTGCAACTCAGTGTAATGTTTTTGGATATACACTGATGAAAGGGAAAAAATTGGATAAGGGGAGTTCTTTCAAATTTCAAGGAAAAGATTGAGTACAGAGTGGCAAAAAATGGTCCATTTTTACTGGGGAATGTCAACAGAGGAGCCTGAAAAGGCTTAGTAAAGAGAACTGTGCTATTTAGCATATTGATTAGTGCTCTGAAAAAGAGTTGAATAATACGGTTGAAGACCACACAGTATTTTGTAACACTTGGAATAATTAAGATGGTGAGTAAAATTCAGCTTAAAAAAGAATAGTGAAATAATACATCAGGAAAACATAATTTGAAAAAGGAATACCTGATACATTCAGACTTCCAAGTCTATGATTACAGGAAGCATTTGTTTGTCATTGTGGCTAGTTCTGGATTCAAATTTTTGTCTCAGAAACTATAAATTTAAATGGCATATAGGGGAAATGATTGCTGCATGCATGACTAGTTTTCTTTTCCTCTTTGTTAACAAGTTATTTTACAGGATTGGACACAGCATTCTGGGCAATATAATATAGGTTTTTGGTCTTGGTGCAGCTGTTCCTAGATAACAGCATATTCTCTGGTTTGACTGAGAAGTCACACTGGCTATTACATGGTTTAGGGATTTAGTTTAAGAAAAAGTAATTCAAATGAGCTGCATTTCAAAATTCAGTTAAAAAAAGCAATAGGGGCTTTACTATTTCAGTTTTTTTTTTGTTTGGGGTTTTGTTCACTTAAGGAGGAAAAAAGTCTAATTTTTTTTGCTCTGTTTAATTTTTCTGTTGGGGAAATATTGAAAATTTGTGCCTGTCAGATTTTATTATAGCAATTTTGGAGTACTCTGTTTATAAGTTTAACTAATTAAATGTGTTTTGAATTTACTTGTGGTTCTCCAGTAGAACTAAATGTTGGTCAAATATCAGATATGTTAATCTAGACTCCTCTATTTTTTTTTTGCAACTTACTTGTCTTTATTTGCTTGCAAAAATGTAGGCTTTCATTTTATAAAATGTTGGAGTTTAACAACTCCTCTTTAAAAGACAAAAATTTATGTGTCTTACTTATAAAGATACATAGGTCAAAATTCTTTTGATATCCTGGTTTGTATTTATAAGTAGCAGCTATGCTTGGAATCTTGGGCTGAAGTTGTTTAATTTACATGGCATAAAAAATAATGACACGTATCAGGGCTTTGCACTGGTAAGTGATGCGATGTTATAACTATGTGAAATGATGAGGACCTATTAGCTATTAATGTTAAATCAGTAAATTTGTTTTATGTTGGATAAGGAACAGTGTAAAGGTACATCCTTTTCTTTTTTTGGACACAGAAGATAAACCAGTCTCATCCTCAAAGCTCTTTGAGTCACAGAGAGATTGCTCGGCATCAGGCTTCCTCATCTGTGTTTTCATGGCAACAAGAAAAGACACCTTCTAGAAACCCAGAAACACCTGCAAGGGGAAGTTCTGCAGCATCCTCCTCTCCATGGGATAAAGAAATAAATTCAAGTGTTCTATCAGAGAAGAATAAGTTTGACAGCAGCTTTGCTGAGAATTCGAATTCCTCCCTCATGATCCAGCTGAGAGCACAGAACCAAGGTATCCTGATGCATTTCTTTAAGACCCAGAGGCAGTCTCCTGTATGGTTTCATGAAAGCTGGTGTGCAGATAGAAGCAGGCTATTGAAATTAGTGCTTTAGCAAGGAAGAGAGAAAGATACTTGCTGTTGCCTTTGCCAGCTGGTCCTGTTGGCTGCTGGTGTATTTTCAGTGATCAGCCATACACAGAAATTACCTATAAGCTGTGGTATCTTTTACATAAGGGGTATAAGAATTAGAAGGGAACAATTTGTATTTTTGGACTGAGTAAGGGATGCCATCTAAAAGGAAAAATGCATTTTTCCATTAATCCCATTGTTCCAGGAGCAAGCTTCTTAAAACATGTAAAAAAGCTCTTCAGAATTTCATTGCATCTCACTGTTAAATTCAATTATATTGTTTCCTTATTTTTCCATTCTATTGATACTTTTTGACTGAGCAACAATGTCTTAAAAATTTGATGCTTGAACATGCTTAGTGCATAACTGAGTTGGTCTGTGATGAATGCTACTGGTAGCACAAAATGAAGTACAATCAAAACCCAAGATATGATCTTGTATTGCACATACTGACATGAAGAAATAATCATTCCTGATACACCTGATAGTTGTAAGAAAGGAAATAGCTGGTTTGTTGTGGATTTGTTGAGCATTCACTTGAGCCTGCTGCTTTTACTTTTTAGACAGCTTTTCCACTGTTTTACAAGTCCCCAGACTCTCCAAACTCTTCTTTCAAGTACCTCACATACAGCTTCAATTTTGGTGGCTTTTTCAGCTTGGAAGCCATACAAATTCAGAATCAGGAAGACAGGACTTTTTTAAGTGAAAAAAACCCCAAAAAAACTAAAACCCCAACCAAAAAAAACCCCCCCCCCCCGATAATATTAATTCTGGATAATGCTTCCTGTAGCTGTCTTATGTTTTCTACTGTGAATTGTGTTTCTAGTGTGTTGTGGCTTTTGAAAGATAAATTCTCACTGATACACTGTGAAAATATTACTTTGTTTAGTTTTATATGTATGTAGTTTTGCGACAGGAAAAAGATTGAAGTATGAAATGGGACATTTACAGTTACCAAATAGTTGAAAAGTCTTTTGGAGGCACAGTTGCGCTAAGGAAATGCTTGTAGTGGATATACTCATTAAAAAAATATATAATAGTTATTTCAAGTGACATGTTTCTGAATGTTTAAAAACAGTAACAAAACCAAACAAAAATAAGCCAGCAGAGGAACAAATTGTCTTTGCCTTTGCAGCACTTGTTCCTGAGCTCTCATGTTTGTGCTCTTTCTCATGAGGTAGGAATTCCTGATTTACAGTCAACTGTCTTTCAGTCTTGGTAGTTTTTGTTGTTGATGTCATAGTAGAAGACAGCTAAAACTTGTTTTAATGTGCTGAAAATTTTACAGGGTGTCTGCCTGTGCCAGGAAATCGGGTTGTTATCAAACATTTTAAATAGGAAGGGGAAATGTGTTGGAAGAGGTACCTTCCAAAGCAGAAAGTATCCTTAATCTTTACTGTTTTTTAAATTCAGAACTAAATTCCATTATTAAAGACCTAGAACAGCAATTGCAAGTTCAAGAAAAACTGAAGCAGTCCCATATGAATAAACATCAAGAGACTGAACTGGAGCTGGACAGATTGAAGTTGGAATTAACAGAGAAGGATAAAATTCTGAACAAAACCAGAGATAAACTGACTCAAACGAGTACACAACTTGATCAAGCTACCATGCAGGTAAAATGTTGTCTCACACATCTTCTGACTGTCCTTACAATTCATTGTCAGTATTCCTCTATGTCAGTTTTCAGCCATTTAGTAAGAACCAAGGTTCTCAGACTAAGTTTCTCGAGAGTTTACTGAGGATCAAGTTTTGAGAAGTACATGCTAGTTTGATACATATTATCTGTAAAAATATTAATACATGTAAGCAGTTGCCCATTTTCAGGAAGGTTCTTACACCACCTGAAGAAATAATTTTCATACTCTGGCAAGATTGACTCAAATTCTGAAAAAAATTTACTGATGAAGTTGCATAGAGCAACAATGACACCTGGTGGCAAGTTCTGACCTGAAAAAGACTGTTGGATCTTTGGCTGAAAATCAGAATTTGTTGCTTATACTACAGGATGTTGTGGGGGCATAGTCCTTTTATTGTAACTTTCTTGTTTTAAATAATGTCTAAGTAAAAATGCAATGCAAGATTAAGAACATATGCAATTTCTAAATGGAATTTCACAGCCTAATCCTAGGGAGTTTGAATTCATAGTAAAAACCAAGAGAGTAGTATACATGCTTAGCCAACAATTTACAGAGTGTATGTAAGTAAATACACATAAAAATCTGAAATTGTTCAGATTTTTCCTCATTATCATATGCAAAAGGAGAATTCAGTGCTTAAAGTAATTTAAGCTGCAGAAGGTAGCAGGTAAGTATTTTCCTCGATTAATCAAGTTGTATTACTCAAGTCCCTTTTCACAACACTTAACAAATTCGAAATTAGTGCACAGATGTCATAATTCCTTGAATCTTCATATTTTCATCTATCTTTTAATTTTATTCTCTACTAGTGATTCATCTACAGCATAGGGAAAAAGATGTTTCTGTGCGTGTCTTCTCTGGGTAGAATAATTATCCATTGTTTGTCAGCAAGTTTCTGCATGCTACTTAAGTATATTGGTGAGCTAATGTTTCCCACAACTCCTGTATTGGCCCTTAAAAAATAAATCTTTGCATGTAAAACTTGATCACTCTGCCTTCTCAGAGAGACAGCAACATTTGCCTGTTGATAATTTTGTCAACTAGTTTATGGGAAGTCTTGGCTGTGTAAGGGAAAATCAAACACCTGACATAGTCTTTTGACTTCGTAAAGGCACTGTCATCATGGTGGTTTTGTGAAGACATATCTGACCCAGTCTGACAGCTCAATTTGTCTGAAAAGGGCTTAATTTTAATTTATTTGATTCCAAAAATTACTTGATTCAACTTCCTAAAAATTAGGTTATTATGTATTTAATTTTCCCTTGTTAATTTTTTATGGGTATAAGAGACTGGAATTGTTTTACTAGAGAATCAAAGGGGATTAAAAGCAGCCCAAGAGAAGGGGCAAGGTTGTGCATCTAGAAACATGCCTGGGGAAGGATAAGGAGAAGTGGGACTTGCCACCATTGGAATTATTGATGTGCAGCCCATCCTTAAGGTGCAGTGCATCTTGCCCCAGAAGGTTCCTTTGGTCCTGCCATCTGAAGGTGACTACTTTCTGTTTTGTTTCTTCTTTCTTGTACTGGAATTGGATCTCTGCCCACCCACCCTGGACTTTGAAAATAGAACTGTATTGAGATTTTAGATTTTAGTTTGTGCCTTGTAGCCTGGATTTAATCCTGGCAACCTCCCTTGTACATTTCTTTGTCACTGGTACTATTCCCAGACCTCAAGCCCAGCACCTCTGTGTTTTCAAGTATTTTCATTCCTTGTGAGACCTGCAACCTTTCTGCAATCACCTTTCCATGTGATCTTAGGAAGTTCACAATCCCTGCAGTTTCTGCCTAATACCTGACATCCCAATGCAACTACCCACTTCTTATTTTCTTATTTCTACCATTTCATTAACTCAATAAACAGCTTTGCCATTTTTTCTTACTCTCTGGGGAAAATAAAGTATGTATTATGCATTAACAGCTTTGGTCTGGAATAAAATTTACATTTTTTTGTTCAGGAAGTTAGGTGAATGATGCATTACTCTCTTGGGTGACCTAATATTGATAAAATCAACTGAGTTAAATAATAAGTTAATGTGGAGGTGAACCTAGACACAGCTTGCTGAGTTTTTTTTTAATGTTTAAATTGTAAAAAATACAATTGTAAAATTGTAAAAAATTGTTATTATAAACTAAGGTAATTGCTTCTTTTTTCGGTCCAAATCAACTTGCCAAATCACTCTGAAATTTGGTGGAATATTCATTTTTTTTTTAGACTAAACATGTAGCTGCTTAGCAGTTAGCAGTCGTTCTTTAGTTGGTAGCAACCTGAGGTACTGAAAATGCAATCTGTTCTTAGTGCCAGATGTAGCATCTTTCTGCTGACTGTCAAAAACATTGATTTTCTTATCTAAATATATAAAGATATGTTATCTTATGTATAATCTAAAAACTTTTTATTATTGTGTGTATGCACACACCTAATACATATATATTCAAGTATATATACTCTTTTTTATATATACACACACATTTTCTTGCTAACATAAGGAAGAATGAATGAGTTTTGTACTTTGGATTGCTAAGAATTTATATGGTACCAGCTAAAGTTAGCGTGGTTATATGAATGCTAGAACAATTGTAGTAGCTGATAGCAGTGAACTTCTTGTGTTGTTCATTTATATTTAAATGAAACTTGCACCTTTAATACTTATGATTGATAACTAAATTATTTTAGGTCCAAATGTTAGAGCAAAAGGTGAAGCGATTGTCAGAAGAACTGAGTTGCCAGAGACAAAATGCTGAGAGCGCTCGTCAGTCTTTGGAACAGAGAATAAAGGCCAAGGAAAAAGAATACCAACAGGTAGGATAACTTTTTAACTTTGACTTCTTGAGGAGATGAAATCACTTGGCTTGTGTTGTGTATCTGATTTTCTGTTAGATGCGATCACATTTGACAGAGAGGTAAAAGTTGCAAAGGTCATGGAAAAAATGGAAAACAAACATCGCAATAGTGGGGATAGTGTAATAATGGGGATAATATTCACTGGAAAATAGAGAACATGTTTCAGAGATGGAATGAGATGCAAATCTATGAGAAACTAGGCTCCATTTTTCATTAAATTATGTATATGTGAGCTCAAACTTAGTAACCAGCTCAACTATTTCTGTGGAATTTGAGTTAATTTTGCATGCATTTCACACAGAAGAAAATAATTTCTTTAGGATTATATCTCTATTATTATAATTTTGGTTCATGCTCAGAAGATATTAATATAGTCAATTAACCTAAGGATCTTTCATTTCCTTCATGCCAGCTCTTGCAGAGAGAAGTATAGCACTTCAGGAAAATATACAGGAATTTTTCTGTAATGAAGTATTAACAGCATTAATAATGATTTGGATTAGGGCTAAACTCTTTGTATTTTATTTTTTAAGCTTAATAATCAGTGTTAGGAAATCCAAGACACAGATTCAGAAGTGATAGTGCTAGTTCAGATGGGCATTTTAAGTTTGCTTTAGGGATTGAATATAATGGCATTACCCTGAGGAAGACTACTTGCTGTGTCAAATGTTTAACCTGAAGCCTTTTCTCTAAGGTATGTCCAGACAGATAAAATGATTGGCAGAGAAGTTCTGGTGGGGTAGCCAATAAACAGTGCTGCTACCAGCACTTTTGAGTGAAAAAGTGATTTTATAAAGTCTGTTAGTCAAGGTGGTACCTCAGGATCTCAAATTGATACTGAACCTTGTCTAGAAGTGGTAAATTGGAAAAATTCATCTTTGTATTTGAATAGTTGTAGCATCACTGTATTAATCAAAAGATGGGTTGAAGGCCTATGAACCTTCTCTCCTGATTTTTCCTTTTTTTCAGTTAGCTAAATAAAGGCCTTCCTAAAATTAATATGTCAGCCCACATACTGCCATTCTAAATTGTTCAGCAAGGCCATTAATTGAGAAGAACTCTTTTTTTCTGCAATGGTTAGTATCTGTGAGCTGTTATAGGTTCTTAAAATGTTTGTTTAATGTTCATTTATAATATTAGTCTGTCAAGTCCTATTTAAAGGCTCTGTGTTACATTTTCTTGCAACAAAATTTGTGCAATATTGTGGAAAAAACCTAACTTATAGTATGGTAAGCAATAGCAGAGATGAACTTGTCTACTTGTACTGTAATGTAATTCTAACATGAAATTTACCTTTAGTATGAAAAATTTTAACACTATTGCTTTCATTAGTTTTTGATTCAATTTTTTTCCCTTTCTGAGACAAGAATGTTATAGTAATTAAGCTCTTAAGCAGATGACATAAATTGGGTAAATGTCATTCTTGCTTATGTGGCATTTGCCTCATGAATTAAAGCTGTATTTGAACTGTTTGCTGTGTAAGACAAGTGTCCCTGAGCAGGCAATACCTGCTGATAATCAGTTGTTATTTCTGCGGTAACTAAAATAGAGACTTGTTGTGGTCATGTGTTTTTTTCTTTGCTTCTGTGCCACTGTTTTCTAGGAACTCTCTTGTCAGCAGCATGCCTTGCAAACACTGGATCAGCAGTGCAACCAGATAAGAAGCAAACTGAACCAGGAACTACAGCAAGCCAAAAATGACTTCAATGTTCTGCAGGCAGAATTTGACAAAGTAGGCTTTTTTTAGCATTAAAGTCCACTACTAGAGTGGTGTTTAGTTGTCTCAACAGCACTGCCTTAATTATACAAAAAGCAAAAAAATAATTAATGTGGCATCTTGTATTAATGTTTTTACAGTATGTATTAGATGTTCCATATTTATAATTTCATACCAAAATACTATATATTTAAATGTGAATTATAGGCTTTTAAAAGTTTGTGGCTAGTCCACTTCTCACAGGGAAGGAGATGTACATGCAGACAGTGCAGATAAAATAAATCTGAGAGAGGAGCTGCTAAGGCTGATCACTAGTCACTTGATGTAAAAAAATCCAAAACCATGCAGAGGTGTAGTTTGATGATAGAGCTACTGACCAACAGGTTGTTGCTCTTTGGAAAAACAGTCCCATTTTCATATACCCTAGCCATGAACTCCTCATGTGATCCTGGAGAGAGCTGATTGAGGAGATAAAAAAGCAAAGAAAACATTACATTTAAGTTAGCATATGTGTGTATACAGAACCAAGTGTTTGCTATCAGTTTAACACCCTGAACTGGTTCTCCACAAAACCAGATGAGTGTCATGGCTTGTGTAAGGAAGGAGATCAGTATGGAGGAGTTCTTCCACAGCTTTAGCAACAGCTACCTATTAAAACACTTTAATTGTCACAAACTCCCAATTTTCAGTAGTTTAAAAAGCAGCACAAGCCTCAGGAGTGGGTGACCAGAAAGAGGTTCAAAAACCCTTGAGAGCATTTCTCAAGCAGCAGAGCTAACTGATTTTCTAAAAAGGGCCACAAGTTCTTGAAAGATGTATTGAGAAGCCCCATTTGCAGGCATCCTAAAGTGAAACATCATTTCCAAAACTGCCAACAGATTTCTTGCAGGTTTGTTTTATTTTAGAAATATAGCTGTGGGGCTACATTCAGTCAAAAGTTTTTACTGGGTGCTTCTTTATCATATGCATATTCTTTTGTATATGCTTACTGAAAAATTGATTAAATTGAGAGGACAATAAGTACCTTTTACTTCCTTCTCAATGAAAGGTAATTTACTTGATGACCTCAGAATAGACATTTTTTTGACCCACTAGTGTAATTTCCTTCCTTTTTAATCTGGAGTGTTTTAGGACTCTTTTGAAAGAGGTAAAACCTGTTCATTTAAAAAAAAAATCTGTGTCAACAGAGCAGTAATTGCAGTTACGATTCTTTGATTCCTGTAGCTTATCAAAAAGCCAGCTGTATTTCAATCTCATTTCTATCCTACACATATCATTGTGGTGATGTATCTGCAAGTTGGATGAATTAATCTTATTTCAGACAGTCTAGAAATGTATGTATTTTAGAGACAGCCCATCTTTTTGGTCAGAAGCAAAGGAATGCAAAGGCAAAAAGCAACTTTTCTCTAAACACCAGTAACGCAACCCTTGGGTTCAGGGAGGGATAAAATAATGTAGTTTCATTTTGTAGCAGAATGTTGAGTTCAAGAATTGGAGTTTAAAAAAAGTCGTTCCTGTGATTACCATGTTGGTTTTCCAGGTAATGGTAACAAAACAACGCTTGGAGCATGACACCGGTGATCTCACCCAGAAATTGTGCAGAGCAGAGCAGACTTTATCAGCAGCCCAGGCTAAGGAAGCTGACCTGACAAGAAGCTTTCAGGTGAGCAATGCTGAGGAGTATTTGGCACAATTAATACCATAAGTCAGCAATTTGTAAACACTTAATACTCTGGAGCATTTGCTCACAATTGTGTTTTTCGCCATAAGTAAACTTTAAACACTTTTGTGGACTATCTTAATAACTCATCCTAGTTGTAACAAAAAATGAGGCCTTCCCTAACATCATGGGAATCAGTGGAGTTTCTGGAGTTAGCTGTGTGGTTAGGATGCATTGCTGTAATGCTGATGATATGGTTCTAGTTCATGTTGGACTTACTTTAAAAAAAATAAATTGTGTTTCAAGAGATTCTTGCTTTTGATTCTGAAATAAAAAGCAGATTGTAAATGTGTGTTTGATTTTGAAAGTTAAGTATAGAATCATTGACTGCTGCTTTGATTCATACTGTTAAACTCAGTGACTTTGTACAAATACTACATCCTCTTTTAAAAAAATGCATCTCTCTTAGAATAAGGCAGTCCAATAAATATGCAATGCTGGAAAAACTTTCTCTTGAAGGTAAATGCAGAGAAGTTTCTGTATACTGCCAAGCTATCTCACTCATACATGCAGAAACCTTTTCACTTTAAAGTCTCCTCTGTCTTCTCAATTACAATGTTTTGCTTTGGTGGCAACCAGAACAGCTACACTTGAAATTGTTCCAGTTTTGCCACTAGAGATCTCTCAATGCAAATTTTATCCTTTATTTGGAGAATCAGCAGTAAGAAGGAAAACCAGCTGGATACCTGTGTAATCCATGTTGCAGTTTGGTGTTGGTAAACACTCTCATTTTGCTTGTTACCAGCTGTCATGAGCAGATATAAAATAACCTGGCATAGTCTCTGCCAAAAAATTACCTTCAAAATTCTCTGCAAAAGTCTAAAGTAAAATAGTGGGTTTTGTTCAGATCATCACAAACATTTGTACATGTTTAGTATAGTGTGAAAATTTAGGTACGTTCTTGCTGGTAGATTGCAATGTCTGAGAACATTCCCAGCTCTTGGAATGTGACTGTTGTTGGAACAGCACTTTGCATGGTTTTGGCCCAGTTGCCTGGCTCTCTCTCATACATTGACTTGTTGAGCAAGTCCACAGGAGGGCACCAAGGGGATGATCAGAGGAATGGAGCACCTCTCCTACAAGGAAAGGCTAAGAGAATTGGGTTTGTTCAGTCTGGAGAAGAAAAGGCTTTGGGTTGACTTAATTGTCTTTCAGTCCCTGAAGGGAGCCTATACAAAAGATGGAGAGAGACTATTTACAAGGGCATGGACAGGGACAAGGGGAAATGATTTCAAACTGACAGAGGGTAGGTTTGTATTAGACACTAGGAAAAAATTCTGTGTCCAGTCTAGCAAGGGACATCCCTGCCCATGGCAGGGAGGTTGGAACTAGGTGATCTTTAAGGTCCCTTCCAACCCAGTGTATAATTCTATGGATATTGGGAGTGTTTGCACCAAATTGAAATAATTGGACCTTTCAGCTATTTTAATTCCTTAAACTTGTTTGTTTTTCTTTCCATAGATCACCCTCTGTTTTCTAATGAACGGCTTAGTTTAAGTCACGTACTTGTATTGCAGCTTTGAATTCAAGGAGTTTAGATGCTTGGACTTCTTGGAAAATGTATCAAGGTTGCTAGAAAGCTTATTCATTAAATTGATATGTGACCTGATTTTTTTATTTAAAGTAGGGTAGGGAAGGCCGTGAGTAGAAGGAAAGGCAACTGTAGGTGACAGTGACAGTTTTAATTATGTTCTGAGGGTAATTTATTTATGTTGCAAAAACAATCCTGCCGCGCCAGCAAGCTTTTAATTTTTTCCATTCAGACCTTTCCATTTCTTGAGCTTGGCTTTTGTGCATCCTATGCCCATCTGCTGAATGGTTTTGTAAATGGATGAATAATTGACGGTCTGTTTCCATTTGGGCCATGCCAGTTCTGTGGCATCTGTTGTCCAGAGCACAAGAGTTTGGAGAACAAGGATGAGTCTCTTTAAAAGAACTTGTATTTGGTTTCCTGGGTATGATGTACTTACACAATATTTTTTGGTGATGGTCTTAGTGTGTTCTGTTTGCATGTTTGGAGTTTTTTTAAATCAATTTATTTGAAAGAAAATGCTGTTAATTGCATAACAACCATCTCAAAGTGTAAGCACTTCTAAATATAAATTGGCCAGTGTTGCCACATTGTTGATGTTCAGTGGAAAGAGAACTTGTCTCTACATGAGATGATGACAGGTGAAATCTGATCTACACATTTCATGTTAATTTTGATGCCATTGCAGGGATTTGTATACTGAGCTGTTTTGGGAAAGTAGCTTGACTTAATCAGCTCAGATTTTGTAGAATCTGTCCTGTCCCATCTCTTTCTGTGAAGTCATGTGGAGCTCTTTGTTCTATGCCAACAGGGAGCACACTGACTGCATCAACTGGCAGTATCTCTCTGATGCTGTCAATTTGCTAAGAGTAAAAAATTCAGCTTATGTTTCCAAGCAGTACTTAGGAACCCAGGCATAGATTCCCAGAGTCTTAACAGGATCTAATAGAATATCATTTAAAAACTGAGTGCCTTGTTCTCCTTATCAATTTACATGAAATATGGTCTTATTTGGTTTTGGTTTAGGAAGTGAAGCAGGAGAAAAATCTTCTCAATTGTCAACTTGAAAAGAAATCGCGAGAGATCCAGCAGCTTGAAGAAGAACTAAATATGATCAAGCAATCTCTAAAGCAAACCCAAAATTTTGCGGAAGAGATGAAAAGTGAGTTATGATTTTAAATTTACAGAACTCTTTCTGGATGTTTCCTGCAATGTTGTAAGTTTCATTGTGAATTAAGTAAAAATTTTCTGCTGGGGGATGTGATTAGTGTTTTTTAAGAACATTGAGTTTGTTGTCAATGAAAATGAGTTTTTTGTCTGTGAATATGTACAGTTCCTGAAGATATGCTGTTTTGAAAATAATCAAAGTGTACTGAACTTATCAGCAA
Source organism: Onychostruthus taczanowskii (assembly GCF_017590055.1). Lineage (NCBI taxonomy): Eukaryota > Metazoa > Chordata > Aves > Passeriformes > Passeridae > Onychostruthus > Onychostruthus taczanowskii. The sequence goes on from NW_024507324.1 coordinate 511,010, forward strand.
ATTTGTTTTCATAGAATCTCTTTTAAATAGAAAACTTCTGTTTAGCAGTTCCTTTATGGAAAGCTGACTGTATGTAGTGCCCGATAGCCTAAAGTAATATAAACATCCTTCATCCAGTGATATATCTTAAGAGTGAGGCTTTGCTGTAGAATGAGAATTGAAAATAGTAAAAGTAAATAGTATCACCTTATCTAGAAAGTTATCAGTAGACTTGCCACTACTGACTGACAAACATTTGATGGTATTTTCTTCTACAGATAAGAATGCTGTTCTGCAAGTGGAACTGAAGTTACTGGAAGAGAAATTGAAAAGCCAAGAGAACTCACTTTCACTGGAGAACCTGAAAATAGCTTTAGCTGACATGGAAAAGCAACAAGAGTCTACCCGAGGTCTCCTTAAGGAAAAAGATAATCATATTAAAGAACAAGACTGTACAATAAGTAAGATGGAGGGAGAATCAGAAGCTTTGCAGAGACTTCTTGGATTAAAGCAGAGAGAATGTGAAGAATTGCAAAAAGAGGCTACTGTTTTTTCTCAATGGAAAAATGAAACTGATAATCTTATAAGTAAACTTAAGTCTGAAAAGGAAGGTATGCTGGCTCATATTAATGACTTGGAGGGTTCCCTTCAAAGTCAGCAAAGCAAAAATCATGAGCATAGTGAGAAACTTAGAATGATGCAAACTGAAAGTGACAAGAAATCCACAGAGATAAGAGAACTTAAAGATATGCTAGAATGTAAAAGTGCAGAATTAGAAGACAAAAAAAAAGCTTTTGATGAACTTAAGCAGAAAGCAGAATGTTCTGATAAAAAGTACTGCAAAGAGATAGGAAATATGTCCTGTAAAATATTCCAGCTCACCAACCAAGTTGCTGAAGTAGAAGACAAGTTACAATTGGCAGCAAGTCAGGGACTGCAAAGGGAACAGTGCTATCATGACCTGCTTGGTGAATATGAAAAAATCTGTTGTCTTATAAAAGCAAAAGATACTTCAGAAATGACAGAAGATGGAGAAGTTAATTTACAAAGCAGACAGGATAAGATGCCTTTAGAGAATATGCAATTTGCAGCAACTAATGGCAACAATGGAGTGTTGGATCATGGATGTGCAGGAGCCGTTCTAGAAATGGGAAAAACTAAGGATCTGGCCAATTTACAAGAGCAGATCTCGTTTCTTGAGAGTTCTTTAGCAGCTCAAAATCAGCTGAATTCAAATCAGCAGCAGCAGTATGAAGACTTACTGCAAATAAAGAGTGAAACAGAACAAAGGTTATTTGCAGTAGAACAGATGTACACAAGCTTCATGACAGAAACTGAGCAGCACATCAGTAATTTGCAAGCGGATATTTCAGCACGTCAGGAATTAGTTGAAAAAACTTCAGCTCTTCTTGAGGAAAAGGACATGCAACTGCAAACTTTGAGTGAAAGATTAGACAACCAAGAAGCTGAGCTTCAGGATTTAAGGATCAATAATAAATTGCTTGAGGATTCACTAAGACAGCTGAAGCTCATGTCTGAAACATGGGTTTCAGAGAAAAAGGATATGTCTTCAATGATTTGCTCATACAGTAAAAAAATTGGTGAACTTACTGAAGAAAATACAGCCCTTAGGGATTTAAGCAGTGCTTTAAAGCAAGAACAAATAACTTTACTGGAGGCAAATAAAAATATTTATGATAGTTTAAAGGAAAGAGAAGAAATAATTTCTGAAATGTCTGGAAAACATGAGGAGGAAAGACAGCATATTCAATCAAGAACAGAAGAAATCAAAACAGAGCTTGAAGTTTTGCGGGCAAAGTATAAAGCAGTAGAAGAAGAAAATGGAAAAATTATGAACATTCTGAGAGAGCAGACAATTGAATTAGATGAAAAAAAAGCTAAATTAGAGCAAGAGAAACAGGTACTTAGTGTGAACAAAGATATCTTACATAATCTAATAGCCTCAGAAGAAATAAAAAAGGATTTGGTTCATGAACTTCAGCAGCTGCAGTCAGAATTTTCCAGCATCCAACATATGCCTTCTGTGGAGCTTGACTGTTTAAGCCAGGAAAGGTTAAATGTCCAGACAAGACAAAATACAATGCAAGAGAAATGTGGCTTTGTATGTCAAGAAAAGGAGCAACGGGGGAAGGAGCTACCAATACAAAATGAACCTCTGATGTGCAATGTTAATTGTGAACAAAGACTCTGTTCAGAACAGTTGAGAAAGTCCATGGAAGAAAAGGACATTGAGCTGAATAAATACCAGGTTAAACTTGAGCTGCTTCAAATGGATTTTGAGGATAGCGAAAAATTTCTAAAGAACTCCAGGTTAGAAGTGATGCAGTTGGAGATGGCTTTAAAAGGTAAGGAAGCAGAACTTGAGAAAAATGTGAGAGAGAAAGAGAGACTGCAGCAAGAACTGCTGTCTGTTAAAGAACTGAAAACTGCAGATTCTTTGCTTACAGTATTAGAGGAAGATGGCCACTCATTGGAATATAATTACAGTGACGTTTCCCAGGATTGTGGCAAAAGAGGAGTAGATGAAAGTTCTTCATCAGTGTTGCTGGCATCCTCTTTGCAGGTAACAATAAACCAGCTGACTGAGCTTGAGAAAATGTGTGAGAGATTGCAGAATAAAAACAATGCACTAGCCTCTGGATTCAAAGATGCTAAAACCAATGGTGCCACAGGTATTAATGAAGAGGAGACAGATCATATAATGAATGCAGATAGCAATTTAAAAGCTGAGAAAGCTGTTCTTCCTGATGAACTTATGGATCAAAGTGATAACAGTGATCTGAGAATGCGTTCTGATAATAAGGAAGTGTCCTTCAGACTTAAAGAATGCAGTTCTTCTGACTATGAAGATTTAAAATTGTCCAGTAAAGAAGTTAAGGTACACTTTGCGGAAGTAAGAGAGAAGCTTTTGACTTTCCAGGATGAACATCTAAAATTGTATGAACAGCACTGTAATATGAGCTCAAAGATATGTGAGCTGCAGTCTTGTATTGAAATACTGAAAGCAGAAAATTCTTCACTGTCGACAAGTCAGAGCAGTGCTCATGTAGATTCTGTGCAAGTGTCACTGTCATCGAGCCGAGATGACACACTGCCTAAATTAGATGAAACTGAGGCCACAGGTTCTTCCTCAGGCCTTTCTGTAAATCCCTGTTTATTAGAAGTAAGTGAGGTGGTTGATTATCATAACAGTGGTTCATGCAAATGGACAGAGGAAATGAATCAGACAGACAGTTCTGTAGAAGTATTGTCAGAGGATGCAACAGACATTTTGGTTGAAAAGTGTCATAATGATCACAATTTGGATTCTGTTAGAGAGCTCAGGAGTATTACTCCAAGAAAATCTAACCTTGAAAATAGAATTGAAGAACTTCAGATGCACTGCCAGACATATGAGAAGGCCATCAAGGTGCTTGAAGATCAGTTTCTTGTTCAAGAGAATAGGAAAAATGAGGAAATACAAGAGCTGAAAGAAGTTATACTTTCTGAAAGGAAAGAAATAGATCATCTCAAACAGCAAAATCTATCTGAAAAGGAAGAATGGCAGCAGAAGCTGAATAATATGACTATGGAGATGGAGTGCAAATTGGCAGCAGAAAGAAAACAAACTGAGAATCTCTCTTTGGAGCTGGAAGCAGCAAGATTCCAACTACAGGTCCTTGATTTAAGTTCTCATTCACTGCTGTGCACAGATACTGAAAATGTAAGTAATTGCTGTCATGCAAATGAGTTTTATGTAAATCCTTTGATTGTGGTCACCCAGATAGATTTTACTGCAAAAATTCTATTTAAATTATGCCTCACAGTAGCAGTACTATTTTTTTTGGAGAAAGAAGAAAAATAATCCATACTCAAGCAGTAATCTTTGTCCCTTTAGTAATGCTAATAATAATTCACTTTGTCATGTAGACACCTATTTTCCCAAAATATCGAAGGATGTGGTATTTTTGCACGCATTCAGCAAATTTATGTAAAATTTCTCCCTCAATACCTTTAAAACCTTTTTGGCCAAAGATGTGTATATGAATAAGTGTCAAATCTTTCTGTAAGAAAGGAGACTGTGAAGTAAGGAGGAATATCTATTTATTTTGCATAAGAGAAGGAGCTTTACTAGTTTAAGAAAAGTTTTAAAACTCACCTTTTTTTCTTATATGTCTTCTTCCCCCCTTTTTTTTTTAATTGATTCTTATTCCTTGCAGAGCATAGAACAAGAAAACAATACTCCTTATAAATTAAGAGTGCCTGTTGAAAAGTCAGCTCTGAAAAACAATAATCTTAAAATAATCCCCATTGAGAAAATGGCTGCAGGAGATGACTGTGTGTGTGAAAATGAAACTGAGACTGTGGAAGCAAGATTAATGGAAGATTTCAGTAAGAAAATTTCTGGAGAACATGAGTGTAAAAATATGTCAGGAAAAATAACCAGCCCTTCAGACCATGCCAGTGCTTTGTCATTTTCCAATAGTAGGGTTTTGAGTGCTGGCTATTTCTGTGAAAATCAAATAACCACTGAAATGCTTCAGGAAGAAGCAAAGCAACAGACTGCTGAAAATTTGAAGCTCATCTATGAGACAGAAAAAGAGCAAAGCCATGTAGATTTGAAAATAAGAGTTGAGCAATCAAACTCAGAGATGAACTTCCAGGTGGCACAAATAATTTCAAATAGCTCAGCTTTTGCAGGACTGGAGGAAGCTACTGTAGCTGTTAAGAAAGAAAACTGTGGCATAAATGAAAAACACAGATCAGTTTCTGTAAATAAGCAGGAATTATCTCTTCACGTAGTCTCATCAGAAAAAGCACCTGAGAACCTAAAGTCTGAGCTGGAGATAGGTAAAGTTAGGTTGCCTAATGCAGCAGACACGTTTGATGTAGAAATGACCAAGAGAGCTGGTCAGGAACAATTTCTTACAGCTGAAAATGAGCAGGGGAGTCCAAAATCTGAGGAAGTTAATGTTGGCAACCATGCCTTGTTCACAGAGCATGACATTGAACTGCTTCAGGCAAAGTGTCAGCAATTAGAAAGGGAGAGGGAAGTTAATCTGAAAACTATTTCTAGCTTTCAAGAGCACCTTGTTTCAGTCACAGCTGAGAGAAACTATATTGGCCAAGAACTGAGTATTTTGTCTGAAAGCAAAAAAGAACTGGATCAGAAGTATCAAAAGCTACAAGAGAAATTAAAACAATTGGAGTTAACTAAAATGGATTCTACTGAATTCATTAGAAGGTTAGAGGATGAAGTGAAGACACAAGCAAATCTGCTTGAGGCTGCAAAATCTGATGCAAATCAATTATCCAATGAAAAAGATAGTCTTCTTCACAAGCTGCAAAGTTTAGAAAATGATGCTGTATCTTTCACCATAGAAAAAGAAAAATTCCAGAATGAGGCAGCAGATTCAAAGAAAGAAAAAGAGCTGATTGCAAGAGAGTTGGGAACGATGCAGCATAAATTAGGTTCATCAGAAATGGAAAATTCAAAACTTTCCAAATCTTTGGAAGGCTTGTTAATGGAAAAAAGAGAACTTGCCTCAAGACTCAGCACAGCACAGAAAGAAGCAGACCAATTGAGGTGTGGAATTGAGAAGCTGAAAGTAAAAATTGAGTCTGATGAGAGGAAAAAACGTCACATTGCTGAAAAGCTGAGAGACAATGAACGGAAAGCTGACTCTCTTCAGGATAAAATAGAGAGGCTTGAAAGAGAGTTGGAGATGTCAGAGAAAAATCTAGAAGATACAGTTATTGAGTTGGAGACTGCCAAAGCAGAGGCAGAAACATTAGCAACAGAGATGGAAGAGATGACTGAAAAGCTGAAGTGTTCTAACTTACAAATTGATGTCCTCACCTCACAAAAGGAGTGTTTGGCTAAAGAGTTAAAAGAAATGCAAGAAAGATTCCTTGAACTAGAGTCTTCAAATTTGACTACAGCACAACAGTTTGAAGAAAAAGAGGAAGAAATGATACAAATCAAAAATGAGTTTGAAAATACTGTAGCATTGCTGAGATCTGAGCTCAAAGATATGAGTGAGAAATTGGAGTTTTCATGCAAGGAGGAAGCAGATGCTAGAGCAAAAGAACAAGTCTTGATTGATCAGGTGGCTCATCTTGAGCAAGATAAAATAATGCTGTTACAGGAATGTCAGGAAATAAAAAATGAAAACATCAAATTGGATCAAGCAAGGGAAGTACTTGTTCAAGAATTGATGGATTGTAAACAAAAACTCGATGAAAAGGTGCAGGAAAATGGTGCTCTTGAAAAGCAGGTGAAAGAAACAGAAGCACTATCTTTGCAGCTGACTCACATGCAGCATGAACTTGAATGCTGGCACCAGGAAAAAGAGAGGCTGCAGAACTTGATTGTGGAATTGAAGCTGAAGGAGCAACATTTTTCTGATGGTGAAACCTCTCCGGATATCCTGAATGTTCTAAAAATGTCTTATAAGAACCTTGAGAAGGAATTAGAATCTACACTTTGTGAAAAGAACACTCTATGTAAAAAGGTAATATTTCCATTAGGGCAGAGTTCCCTTTGTAGGAGCGAGGGTAAAGTGTCCTCTGGGTTTACCATTTCCTTAATAAAATAAGTCCTAAAATAATTTTAACTCAGACTTTTGCAGGTAACATCCTCTTTTTAAAATTACATTTTCCATACAATCATAAATTTTCATTGAAGTTACAGAGCTGGAAAGCAGAGCATTGTTTTGCATAGGATGAATGAGAAGGTAACTTCAAAGTAGACATAGAAGTTTAAGCAATCAAATAATGCAGGATAGTTTTCTTTTTCCTGTGGAAGAAAAAGAAGAAGAACAAATTAGTATTGGGTGACTGAGTTTTCATATCAAGAATAAATACTTTGGAAGCTCCTAAGAAAGTGAAGTAACAACAGTGCACTTGCCATGTGAAAACATCATTACCCTGTTGTGACTTTTGCTTAAAACTTGACCAACTATGGGAATAAAATAAACCATCTTAAAAACTGGTTGTTACATATAAGTACATTCTTTGGCAGTCATGGCACATGTATTAAAAATATTTCTGGAAAATTTTATTTCAGGTTAATGAACTGGCTGAAAGTCAAACTGATCTGCAAGTCAAGCTAAGTAATACTGAACAGAAGATTGCTAAATTACAGGAAGAAAGAAATAAGCTTGCTGAACAAATGCAATGTGTTCAAGAACATTCAGAAAAGAACAAGGTAAGTTATTCTATCTGCACTATTTCTGTGTTCAAAGCCAGATGCTCAAGTACAGTACCTTTGAGGAGGCTGGTCAAGGGGATCTGTGATAAAGTACAGTGTTAGAGATTATTACTCCCAAATTTAAAAAAATCCAAGGTTCTCTTTTGAGATAAAATGATTACTTAAAGAGTTTTTCCCCCTCTTCCTTCCATCCAAACTATGTTTTCTTAGCATAAAGACCACTGCTGGTTATCTAGACATTCTTCAGTGTTGAGAAACTCTCTACTACAGGCTTTCAATCATCAGACTGAGGAGGCAGTTAAAAAATACAGCATTTCTCTAAACTACTTATACTGTTTCAATAGTGCTAATTTAATTCAGGACACAGTCAACGAAGAAACAGTTTTGGAGGCTTTGTTTATAATTTGTTTGCATTTAGTTCTTAGAGGCTATTTTATCATCTAGAAACCTTTAGGTCATATTTGTGAACAATATTATGTCTTTAAACCAGTTTATGTGGTTGTCTGACCTACTAACTTTATTTACAAAATTCTATAACCAGGGGCTTGTTTCTATTGTGGCATTGAGGAATTTGAGGAGGATGGGAAAAGAACAGATATTTATGCAACTTTCAGAAACCCTAAATGGAAATACAGGCCAGCTGTCCAAAAAGTAGTTAGAAAAATTGATGTAAATGCTTAGAAAGTTTTGTCATCTTAAAGAGGGTGAGGAAGTGACCCTTAACCTCTCAAGTCACTCTCAGAGGGAAGAACATTTGGAGAAGTTAAGCTTTGATTTTGGCAGTGCTGCTTGATTTAATGCTGTTGGCAAACTTGCACTTGTTTTCTTTTAAGAGAACCTTCCTTTGCCTCCTGTCCTACCTTTTGTGTTCAGAGGTTCTTTTCTTTGATTACAGTGTGTTTTGCTACTGTTGAATATCTTTTCTTACCAAGTTGTTTTGGGAAATTCAAAGATGCTTCAGATTTAAACAGTTTAATGGGTCAACTCTTTCTCCATTGAGAACTCCAAATACCAAAGAATGTACAATTACTATTTACAGATTCAGCTGCATCTAACTACTTCAGAAAAAAATGAACTGGCCAGGTGTTTGGAGATGGTCCAGAACCAACTACAAGAAAAAGAAAGTGAAATTAAAAGAGAGAGATCAGAATACAAAGACAGACTACTTCAAGCAGAGAAACAGCATCAGGATGCTCTGACAGAAGCAAATCGAAAGGTAAGTCAGAAAACAGGAAGAGTAGTGCTGTGAGTTTTTAATTCAGTTCTATGTATTTTACAAAATTTTACTGATCCTATTGCAAAAGAATTTATTGTTGTTAACAATATTTCCAAAATCTACATATACTTACCTTGGAGCTGAGTATGTGTTAAGTGTTAACTTTTTTATATAAAAATTCACTAGGACTATAACCTTGAAAAAGGGAAAGCAACAGTATGTTTAATCCAGGAAGTGTTTGTTTTGGTAGGAGGAGGGAAGAAAGTTTAACCAGTTCAGGATATAAGGACAAATTTTTTGGAAATACGTTTGTCAGATGTGCTATATGCAAAGAGCCATCAACTTTACTGCAGAAATGTCTTTGAACTTAAAGCCAGCTGAACACAGGCAAACAACTTACGATAACTGTTTCTTAATAGTTTTCATTCTTATTAATATAAAGTAGACGTAAGAGAAAGTTATAGTAAAATACAAGGATTTTCTTCTGACAGTCTTCTTAAGAGGCAAGATTCTAGTATTCAAAATATATACTTGAGACAAATTGCCCTTTCAATGCTCAACTCCTTAAAACACAATTATTGAATTTGCTGTAGAATTCCTGTGGGTTTGTGATATGCTATTAGGTACATCTTTAAAATAAAACTTAGTGTCCTTTTTGGTATAATAGTAATTAGGCATATTTTCTTTCTTTAGAATGAAATAGAAATTGAGGCCTGTCATGGCAAGATTAGTTCACTGGAGCACTTTATCAGCTCACAAAAATTGGAAATTGAGCATTTGAAGTCAAATAAAGAACAGCTAAATAATTCCCTTAAAGAAGCCAACCAATCCTTAGGAGAACTCCTAAAAACTAAGGTAAGAAAAACCCTTAAGTAACATGAATTACATGAGATTCCAGACGCTGTGTAGAAAAAGAAACATAGGATTGGGAACTAGTGCTCCAGAACTTTGGCTTGACTTTGGTACAGCCTTTGTTTCACTAAAGAGAACATAGAGCCTGGAGAAAACATTGTTACTATTGATGTGCATTAGAAAAATTCTGTTCTGTGTGCCATGGCTGAGATCACCTAGGATTGGTTTCTGTGACCTAAACACAGCAGTCTATTGACTACAGTGACCATTGCAGCTGAGCTAAAATGTGGTTAGAATTCACTCAGAAAGACTTTGCAGTGCCTCTATTTCGTGTTTGTGAATTACTTTGGTGGTGAAATGTACCATGGTCTATCCCTAAGCACTAGTCTTGATAGATTGCTCTTAATTCAGCTTTTTCAGTTCCATTTTATATGGAATTCTCATTACAGGTATTAACTAGTGTAATTCTCTGACAGAATTGTCCTCAGGGATGCTGGAATATGAGTTCCACATACTATGAGCTACTGATAGCTGGGAATAGCTCTTCATTGTCTTGGTTTGCTTTTTTAGTAGTACAGGTGAAGCTTTACTGTCTATATACTGAACTTCTGTATCAATAACCCTATCCCTGCATTTTTCTTGTTTTCTGGGTGGTTTTGGTCTATTTTGGTGTTGCTTCTGTCTGTGATTGATTTCTGGCTCCAGCTTGGTGCTCCCACTTCAGGAATTAGTGTCTCTATAAATGTACTCTTGAAGAAACAGTCAATTCAATTTATGTGCAAGTAAACACTGACTTACAATATGCTCAACAGTTCTTTCTTCTCCACTGTGGTCTTAATTTGGTTAATAAGAGCAGTCCAAGGATCAAGTCCTATGGGATGTGTGCCAGAAAACAGTACCCATGGTCAGTGTAGCAGAGAAAGCTTTTAACTGTGCTCACTATGTACTATTTGCACACACATAGGTACCAGACCAATGGGATGGTAAAAGGTTTGAACTGGACATTGTGAAGAATTTCTTTCCTTTAGAAAACAGTGTAAAGCATTGGAAGGGGCTGCCCAGGGAAGTGGTGGCATTACCGCCCTTGGAAGGGTTGAAGGAACAACTCAAGGTGGCCCTTAGTGCTATGAATTAGTTAGAATATGGTGGTATTTGGTCAAAGGTTGGACTTGATGATCTTGGAGGTCTTTTCCAACTTCAGTGATTCTATTACTCCATTTGATATTATAATGTTTAAAAAGAGGACTTCAGTTATTTCACCAGAGACATAATTTCCTATTTTTTAGGCTGATAATAGTAACATTATAATTCAGCTGAAGAAGGAAAATGAATATGCCCACAGCAAAGTGCAGATGTGGATGAAATCCTGTAAGCAGCTGGAACAGGAAAAGGAAATGTTGCAGAAACAACTATCTGAACATGATGAGCTGCTAAAGAAGGAAAATCTGACTATAGCAAAGCATAATAAAGAAGGTAACTGAATCTAGATTGTCTTAATTCTTTCTTAGTGGTGCATTAATCTGTAAAACTTCCTAGTTCCCTAAAATGTCCGCTTGCATATGCAACTCTAGTACAGAGCATGATTCTTAACTAGGATAAAAGTTACAAGTGCAAGTGTCAAACGTTCAAAATCTAGCTAATCTTCCTTCTCTTAAAGGTGTTGTTTCTTTTCTCAGAAACAACACTGGTTTCTGAATAAATATGTTGAATCTTACATTTTTGGTGTAAGTGACTTAAGGAAGAAAGGGATGGTTTTCTTACTAAGTGAGTTTTATGTCCAAGTTCTTTTATCATTTTCCAGCAAGCTTTTCCCTCTGATTCTCATGCTTTGTTCTTAATAATTTAGCTCACCTCATGAGATGCACTGTATTGTAAATGATACTTAAAGCAAGTTAAGGGTGCAAACGGGGTGTTCAGAAATTACAAAATGAGAGGGAAAATGTTTCCCCATGCACTGGTCAAGGATTCATTTCACAATTTGTATATTTGTGCTCTATTTAACAGGGACATTATTACTTCTATTGTATTACTGAATTTGGTTTTTTTTATAGTTGCAGTGTTACAAAACGTGTAATTAAAAGATGCGTGACCATTGTGTTATGAATTCTTATATATGAGTTATGTCAGTTACATCAGAATAATCATGTTTTTCTTTGAAAGATGCTGATGATTATGCCATTACAGAAGAAATTAAGTTAAAATTGGAAGAATTGCAGGAATCTACAGAAGTGAAGACCAGAGAAGCAAATGAGAACTTGGAGAAATACTGCTCTCTCATTGTTAAATATCATAAACTAGAGGAAGAAAATGAGATGCTAAAAACACAAGTCAGTCTGTTGGGTACTCAGCTGAAACAGCAAGCGAGTGATGCTGTCAGCACTCCTTTGCTGAATTCAGAGAAGTCATTAACACAGAAGAGCAAACACTTTGTCAAAGACAGAAGGTCAGATGAAGATACTGCTAAGCTTTCAAGTAAAAGGCAGAGATGTGAAGACAGCAGGAAAGACAAGGGAGAATCAAGATCTCCTGCTCCAGTGACTTCATTGAAAAAGAAAAGGAAGTGTGATATCTCTCAAAATATGCAAGGTCAAGACAACACTGACTGTGAGCTGGATGGGCTTCCAGAAATAGTGCAAAAAGGTATTTATGTCTTATAAAGGCAAATATTCTCTGAGCACAGCAGGTGTGCTTTTCTCTTTTGTTTTGTTGAATGGCTTTCACTCTGAGTTGGTGACTATGCAAACATTTTTGGTGATAGTGATGGAAGGTGAAAGGAGTCAATGAGAGATGTGGCAGTTGGTGCCAAGTTGGCTTTTGTGGAGCGCTGGTGTTAGACCAGCAGAGCACATTTCTGTTGTGTTAATAACTCCCATTCTGCTAAGAGTTAAGTGATCCTGACAGTCTCCTGTGCTCCCATCACCTCACTCACAAGGTGTAGTGTGCAGTGAGGCAAATGAAGACCAGAACTGGGAAGGAGTGGCGTCTGGAGGGAAGCCCACATGTGTTCCTGAAGTGTTTGCTGATTTGTGGGCTTTTATTTCTTTCAATACCAGTAATTACAAGTGTGTTAATTTGCAAAACATTAAATCGACTAAAATTCCCTGAGTTGAAACTGACTTGCCCACAGCAGTAAGACATTAATCTTCATGAGGAGATTAATTAATTAACTCATCTTCATGAGAGTTCACTTTCTGTCTGCTATGAATGACACTAAACTAGGCAGTCTGGTACTCCATAGAAGGGTTCACTGCGGCAGAGGGTAACTGAGAAGACTGCACAAATCAGAGCTTGAAAAACATCTTGTAAGTTCAACTATCTATTAAGTTGCCCTTTATAATTAACGTAATTGCCATCATTAAAGGAAAAATCCTAAAGATACCAAATAGCCTCAACTTTGGTCATTTCCAGAAGTCAGGATTTCTAAAGCTAAACATTATTTGCATTTCACTTTCTTACCAGCATTACTATATCTTCTAAAAGTAGCCCTGTTCTGAGGACATACGTGCCAGCTCATGTTTGACTTTTAGGCTAGAGAGATAGTAAACAGTCTATGCATAAATAGTTCTACACAGAGAAAAGTATTAAAAATCAAGAGCATCAGGTCACGGTATCATGAATTAACCAGTACTGGTTTTCAGTTTGAAATTACTCTCCACATGATAATGTACCTGTAAAGAAAAAAAACCAAACACTTGTTTGTTTTTTTTTTTTTTTTTTTTTCCCTGTAGACGAAAAACCAAACACTTGTTTGTTTGTTTTTTTTTTTTTTCCTATAGAATTACTCTTGTAATTCAATGGTTCTTCTGTGATATACAAGATTTGCATTTGAATTTTGGAATGTGCAAGATCTATTCAGCAATCTCTTTGTTCCATTTTTTCCAATGGAACAGATGATTTATTTCCATCAGCTATTTTATTCCTATTGTGAAAAAAGAAATCCATTTGAGGAAGTGTGATTGCTTTAGATTTTTATAGAAGCTGTTTATTTTTCAGGGTTTGCTGACATCCCCAGTGGCAAGGCCAGCCCTTACATTTTACGTAGAACAACGCTGCACCTCAGATCCAGTCCCCATCTGGCTTCCTCGAGTGAGAAGAGGCCTTTGCCTACACAGGACTCACAGAAGTGCAGACCAGACCATCTTGGTGAGCGCTGCTGTTTGACACCTGGTGGCAGCAAACCACAAAAGGTAACTTGGAAAAATTTTATCTGGGTATGAAAGTAATGGGAAAGGCTTGATGCATTCACTAAGTATATTCATCTTGCTAAGTGAATTTGAGGACATATCATTCTTTATGTTCCTCAACAACAGAGTGGAGAGAAGATCATAAATACTGAATGACTGAAACACGACATAGGTCTTACCATACTATCAATGTGCAAATTGTGCTTTTATTTGTGAGCTCATAGGAACAACCAGTGAGAAATGTAAGTTCAATGCAGGTATATTTTCAATTTCTTACAAGGGATATTAAAGAGCAGATATTCCTTATACTGTGGCTTCTTAGGTTGCAGAGAAAGTAACTAGCAAAAAGACTGACCTTTAGGAGTTTGAGCTTGAAGTTTTCTACAAACAGCTCTTCTTGGAATTTCTAGAATAACTACAGATATTTGAGAGGCTATTAAACATGTAAATAGAGAACATTTGGATTATAAAGAGTGGGTTGTGTTGGAAGGGACATTAAAGATCAACTAATTCCAACCTCCCTGCCACAGACAGGGACACCCTCCACTAGACCAGCTTGGTCATGATTACCAGATTTTGTTGTTATCAAAACAAATAAATACTACACAGTTATGTTTTGAAAGTGGATTGTTATTTAAAAAAAATATTAGTAACTGAAGTTTCCATTAGCTTTGTGTTTTCAGTAATAGACACATTGCTGAATATTTTACAGTATATCAGAGCAATGTGTTCTTTCTAAGATGATGCAAATGCTTTGCAGAATATAGAAAATTGTTCCAACTTTAGGACAGAAATAAACCTTTTGTTGTCCAAAACCTCCTTCAAAGTTTGTAACCATGTTATCTCAAGCTGAGCAGCAAGAGAACAGTTATTGGTAGCTCTTTGTATGAGGGCTACACAGAAATATGTCAGTAGATAAAATTCCTTCCAGTTTGCCAGGTTAGACAAAAGTATTCTCTTGACAATCTTGCACATAGCTTTTTGGGTTTTTTCTTTTTTTTTTTAAAATCCAGTAATTTTGTATTAGCACATAAAGTATGTTGGCAAGATACCAAAAGTAAGTAAAGGCAAATGCCACATAGTTTAGTGGATGTATTGCTTTTGAGGCCAGAAAGCACCATTGGGAAGACAAATCAGATCAGACCCATAATTTTTTGGACCTACAGCAATAGAAAATTGGTGTTTTGCAGTGAGAGTGAATCCACTGAATTTGTGTATGTTGTTTCAAGGGATAATTACCCCACTTGCCAAGAGTTGCTGCTTCATACAGACATTGCCTGGAGGTCTGTGTTTTATTACTGCTTCATTAAGTGATGCCAATAAATTTCATTTATACTCCTTTATGTCTGTTTCCCTATAACCTTAGAAACAAATGGTGTTGCTTGTAAAGAATCTGAGTAGTTCAAAAAAGAAAGGAAGCCTCAGTCACAGAAAGCTGTGTAGTAATCACCTGCCAGCGTGGTGTAAGCTTGTTGTAGACTCTTACTGACTATAGTCAGAGTTACAGCCAGAAACAATTAATCAGTAATAATATTTTTTCATTTAACTGAAGGAGTGATTTCCCAAACATTCCTCCTCTTTGTCTAAACTTGTATTGTCTAGGTCCAAGGGCAGGCTACTCCTCACCTTCAGCTAGATCACAATAATTAAAACTTCAGTGTTAGTTTTGTTCCTCCCAAGTATAAATATGCAAAAGTCATCAGTTCCAGCAATTTGTGCCCTTTTCTTGGACACTGCTGAATATGTGTGTTGATTTCAAGATGATGTACATCTGTGAATTTCTGGAGGAATTGCTCATATTGTTTCATCATTTGTTGAAACCATTAAAATGTGTTGTTTCATGTCTTTTATTAATACAGTAAATGGTGTGTCTTGTTTTAAAAGTGAATTAAACATTGTTTCCTTCTCTTTGACAGGCACTTGCATCTACTTTACTGTTTCAAATACCTAGTCTTTTTACCTAGGTTTGAAATACCTAGTTTCAAACTGTTGCAAATTTCTCAAGGTGGTTAAAATGTGCCTGTCATGTTCATATGCAAATTTATTCACTTTTCTACGTGAATTTAATGTAGAATTTAAATTGAGTGCTTTGACTGCACATCGGTCAAAATGTGAAGAAAGTAGTGGTTTCTGCCCAGACTAGTCAGCAAAAAAAGTGACACCTGTGCTTTACATTTGCAGAATATGTAGAGAAAAAATTAACTACAGCTCTTGATACACACTACCAGGTACTTTAGTAAACAGCTTAATAGTACTGTCTGTTCCTTCTGCAGCTTTTTCTGCTCCTGGAAAATAGCTTGCCAGGAGGGTAGCAGGTATTTCATCTCCTACCACAACAAAACAAGAGTTATCAAGCCTCACTGTGTTGTGTATTCAGAGTGATAAGTGCCTTAAAAATATGTTTTTCTGCTTCCAATATGTCTATGTCTTTTGCAAATTCCTAATATTTAGTCTTTTGCAGCAAGTCTTTTGACCCAAGGCAGAAAGCTAATATGGTTTTCCATTACCAGTAAACAAGGATGTTTTTGTGTGTGTTACAGGAAAATGATGAGCAGCAGTCCCAAGCTTTTCCACCGATGAATTCTACATCAAGGTCACCGCTTGGCCTGCATAAACAATCCCCAAAACCTCTCTCTGATAATACTGGGGAGAGTTGTACAATGCACAAAGCAAAAAATTCCCTAAATGAACAAGGATTTTCTGAGCAAAATGAGCAAAAACAAAATTGTAAGGTCCAGTAAATCTGACTTAGTCACTACTCAGAATAACTGGTGATCAAAACCAGTTTGTAAAATAAATATCATAAGTATATGGAGGGCACCATTTTCTCTTCTCCAATGAGTAATGATATATGGGTTCTGCAGAGCTGCTTTGTGAATATTTACTAATGCCAATTGTCATGTAAACTTTTGAAATAATAGTGAACAGATATAATTGATCTTTTTATAGAATCACAGAATCAATTAGGTTGGAAAAGACCTTTGAGGTCATTGAGTCTAACCTATGACCTAACATCACTTTGTCAACCAGACCATGGCACTTAGTGTTACATCCAGTCTTTTCTTAAACACCTCCAGGAATGGTGACTCCACCACCTCCCTGGGCAGCCCATTCCAATGCCCAATCACTCCTTCTGTGAAGAAGTTCTTCCTAATGGCCTGCCTAAACCTCCCCTGGTGCGGCTTGAGTCTGTGTGTCCTCTTGTCCTATTGCTGGTTAACTGAGAGAAGAGACCAACCCCTACCTGGCTACAACCTCCTTTTAGATGTAATTGTATAATTTTCTGTAAATACTTCTTTATAAAGCTGTTAAAAAATTAAAACGTAGAAAAAGTGGCCGCATTTTGCCATGTAGTTAATTATTGTAATTTTTATTGTGTACCAGTGGTTGATTTACAAATAGAAAATAAACTTAAGTATCTAAAAATACTAGTTTCCAGGAAAAATGTGGCAAATATTATTGGATGATTCAAAATGAAACAATGACTTAGTTTCTAAGTGCAACACAAAAATCTAGAATCAGACAGAAACTGCATCCAGTGCACAGGTCTGCACTAATACTAGCTAGTATTCTGTGTCTTGGTATCCCTTCTTCCTGATGAAATAATACTGTGTAAATAGGGGTGAGACATTCAAAAAAAGCCAAAGAGGACTGCCTGTTTCTCTGAAATGAAGCATCTGACAATGTACCTCCCTAACTGAAGGACCTATGTTGATCGTCACATTGCCAAATGGCCCTTGGCCAGCCAGTAAACCTCAGCAAGATGGGGTGAGCACTTTGTACCTGGCCAGAAAGGACCCTATCACAACAGTTTTTTTCTTGTTCTATCAGAAATGGCTGGCTGCTGCTTTGCTGCTGGTCACCCTTTACTTTGACAATTTTGACCTCAAATCTGTCTCTATGAAAATCATTGAAGACCTTTACCGGATGTAAGGAGGATGGATATGTTGGGAAACATTCAGGTGTCAAGAAATATATGTGCGAAATGCCTTAGGTTACTTCATTCAGGAAAGATCTTTAAGATATCAAAAGACAGTGACTTTTCTGGAAATAGCATATAAGATTCTGGTATCATCAATACAAGAGAAATAACTCCATCCAGTTCATGACAGTGCACTTGAATTTAGAATGATTCACTACAAAAATGCTCACCCCAGCCTGTGGATTTCAGAGGTCTAACTGGGCTTGCTCAGCAGCACAGACCAATTTAACACTATAGAAGAGCGTGACATCAACAACATCAGTCATTATCCAACTAAGCAGAAATTACTTGCTGATAATTCATATTGCTTATGCTCACCTGGCCTGGTCAGGTATTAGGGAAATCAAGCTCCTGTATATGTGCCCTAAAGCTCCAAGATACAGAGCAGAGAGGCATTTTAATTGTTTTTACTGTGTCAGAAAGATGTTGTTTCTTCTTTCAACAAAAGTATGTAATAATGTTTTCTACACCTTGAAAAAAATTCCTCAAACTAAGAGACAATGCTTATGTTTCAAGCTAAACTTTCAAAGTATAACGATACCTTCTCCTTCATGGTTAGTTTCACTCTCAGAGAGCAGAGTGGTTTTCTCTTTTTTACGTATACATACACACAATTATTCTGCCTTTCTTACAGTACTGTCTGTTAGAATGCAGTCAGTTTAGGAGAACAAATCATCTAGATTTGGTTAGACTCATGAGTGTATTTGGTTAGACTCATCAGTGTAACCAAAACATCTTTAAAGAAATTCAACATTTGTGTCAAATATGTGTAACAGAATCAGGCAAATGAAATGTTTTTCATTGTTCAAAAGATCAAAATCCTGCCACACAAACTATCCTTCAGTAACGAGATATACTAATGCCTGGGGTCACAGCAGTAGCTCTCGTGGCTTTTTCTTAAACATCTCAAGTTTTTTGTCAGCTCAAGTGTTAGGTAATTTAAACAATCCTTGTAGACTGAAAGGGACCCATCTTAAAGGATGCATTTTATTGTCTCTTCTCATGTCAGGATACTGTCAAAGCTCATAAAAGCTAAATTATTTCAGACCAAGTTTTGTATCTTGGCAAAGGAATCATCTGTGGAATTAGCAATTAAAAAGAAATAAAATTAAGTGTCTTGACATAGAAGCGTGGATATGAAGAGGCTTTGGTAGCCGATAATAAAAAAAAACAAACAAAACTGGTGTGTTTTATTTATCCAAATTATTGTTTTTCTATTCTAATCTCATGCCTTGAAAAGTGTCCCACTTGGAGAAGAATGTGGAAAAAACATCTATCTTTAGAAAGCTGTCTAATCTTAACCAGACAAATTTGAACAACTATGTTATAATGAAAATAACGAAAGAAGTGACTATCATCAGTAAAAGAAAGCATTGAGACTTTAGTTGTTACATGGTTACATTTGTATTTTGTAAGCCTTTATATTTCATTAATTGTGAAATGTTTGCATTTTGAAATGTTACAATGTCTGGGTTTTTTAGCAACTAGTATGTATTGGAGTACTGGTATGTATGTATTTTGCTGTATGTTAAGGTTTTAAAGAGGTCTTAGATTAATGCCTGAATCTATTGAAAGTGGGACTTCATATTTTACATTCCCTTGCAAACTAATGAGACTTCAGGTCACAATCCACACAGGGAAGCTCTATTAAGAACATAAGTTCCAACCTATATGTATATCAAACATGCAGAAAAAAAAATCAGAGTTCCTCATCAGGATTCCTAGTAGGATTGCATAGGATGTGTTTTGTCATCTCTCTGTAATGAATGAAAGAACACTTGTATGTGGCTTTCTATTCTGACTGTAAAAGTCCGTGTAAAAATATCTTGGGTACTCTGCTATTGCTCTTAGCATGCTAACCTGATTGTTGCCATAGTGATACTGTGTTACATCACAGGAAGATGAATTAGCTGGATCTCTTCTTCGCTTTCCTGTTTATCCAAGGTTTACATTATATTTGGTGTAAAATCTAGTTTGCTATCCCAAGTGGTTTTTCATGCTCCCTGAAATGCCCAGAGCTGTACATTAAAAGCATGTTGCAGGAATGCTGGCATCCTTCTGCCATGTTCCCCCACAGCTGATGGAAGAGTCTGGGTGGTTTGTGATGTTCAGCTCTTTCTTCAGACTTTGAACT
This sequence comes from Onychostruthus taczanowskii, assembly GCF_017590055.1. Lineage (NCBI taxonomy): Eukaryota > Metazoa > Chordata > Aves > Passeriformes > Passeridae > Onychostruthus > Onychostruthus taczanowskii. Next base: position 530,570 of record NW_024507324.1, read on the forward strand.
ATTCTTCTCATTTTTACGAAAGAAAAACATAAGAGGAGATTTGTTTGTCAGATATTCTTCCTGGATTCTTATTATTAAGGGCCAATATTTGAACTGATCTCTCAGATGTCAGAATTTAAAATGTTCCCAGAATTTAAAATGTTTAAAATATCAGATCCTGCCGTGACTTGTGGAGCGCCCCCTCCTTGGTTGCAGGGGTGATCACGAGTTCTCTGCACTGCCCTGCATTTCCACCCCTGGGGACAGTGCTGCCATTCCTACACTTGTTGGCTCACTGGGACCACTTGGAAGAGTCTGCTCATCCAATGATGGCCAGTGGGAGGGAGAGATGGAGCTGAAAGAAGAACGACACTCGCTATTCAGCTAATTTTGTTTACGTTCCCTACAACTGATGCAAATTAATACAGTTTTAAGCAGAAAGAAAAATGACCGTGATGAATCCAAATGTGCCTGGTCTCAGAAGTGTGTATTGGACAACAAAGCAAATAGTGCCCTAAAACCTTGAAGGTGATGACAGAGAAAAGTGCAACACACACCTAATGGGGAACTTCTCCATGCCACACATGCCAAACAAGTTCCCTTTACAGAGGGTAACGTTGCTGTACAATGTAAACACTGTAGGAAAAAACAAACCCACTGCCACTCCATGGCCCAGGTGCTGGAGAACACTCCAGATTTGTCCCAGAACTAGTTTCAGGTTCCTTGTTCTTGCTGTTTGAGATTTCAGCTGTCTAATCCTTAAAGTGATTCCACCTCCCTCTGCTTAGGCTATCTTATCCTAAATAGCCATAAATTACAAAAGGCTGCCAGCAATTTTCTGCAGAAAACAGCTGTTTGAAATCAACAATGTTGACAACTGGATGCAAGGTGGGCTGTGGTGAAAGCAGACTGCAACAGCAGTATTCAAAGGCAATGTAATGTTGTGGACTTGCTTGATACATGGACTAGTCTATCTATAGTTCCAGGGACAGGAGATAGGAGATGATCTCTGTAAACAGATAGCAGATTTATATATATATATATATATAGTTTATATATGTTTATATATATGTTATGTATTTGTGTGTACGTGTGTTCTCTGACATATGCACACCCAAGCACTTATTTCAATGTAGAGTTCAGAAACTCTATGGAACACAGAAAAACAGGATGTAGCTATGAAACAGCTAAATCTGTTTGGCTTTTTGCATGGTTTTATTCCTGGAAGCTTTTTTAACAGCAGACAAATCATGATCTCTATTGACAATACAGCTGTTGAAATACTTCAGTGAAAGGTCTGATGGGTGCATAGAAAAATCAGCAGCTCTTTGTATTTTGCTTTTCTGCTACTGTGCTTCATAAATTAAACAGATGGAAGCTTAGTGAGTATCTGCTCTGTGCTGGATACAGAGGTTCCTTTATTTCAGGACTTTATTTAGGTGGCCTGCTGAGTACCACATAAAATACAGTGTAAATACATTTGATCTTATGAAGGAAGATTCACTTTTTCATGAAGGCTGTGTATCCACATCTGACTACAGATTTTTTCTTCTAGAGGCAAAATGGGAAGTTGGAAGTTATTAATTGTGGTTGGGGACTGCTTCAATTCTTTTTTTTATTTTTTTCAGTATAGAGAAAGGGAAGTGTTCTGTATTCTTTTGACCTCAAATTAAAAAATACTCTGTTTTCAGGACTGTTGTTATTTAAACTTATGTGCGGTTTTCGGCACTGCCTGGCACTGAGGGATTGAAGATTTTAGTTCTGAGGGAAGCATTGTTTCGATTAACTTAATTTTGGACTAACATAATTACCTTAGATTCCGATCATGGAGGCTAAAAGTAGTAATGGAGAAGACTGATACTTCATCCTCAGGGATTTTTCTTTCACTTCAATTTCTTGTGAAAAATTAGAGAGGAAAGAATCTATTTTGTGATTCCCAGATCTCCTACTTGCTTCACTGCTTGTTTAACTTGGTTAGCTCTTTTCTCTTTTTATGTTAATGTTTGGTATCTGGCTCCTGATATTATCTTCAGATCAGCAAATTTACTGCTGAGACATATGAAAATATTGGTTTATGTCAAAGGATCTAAGTAAGAATCCCACAAAGTGCACATCCCCTTACACTGCTCTAAGTATGATTGGGTAGGGTACCAAATGATTGGTTTGTTCAGGTGTCTCCATTCCCATTGCTGAGCCCTTTGAAAAGCAGCACTCTTGTGTTGAAAGCATCACTTTAATGTGCTTAAAGTGACATGTTGAAAATGGAAGGTCAGTGAACCAGCTGCAGGGAAGACAATACAGTCTTGACTGTTCTGCCAGAGCTTCCAAAATGGAGCTGAGTTTATGGGTTGAGTTCCCTCAACTTATGGTGTTGGGCTACAGCTTAGAAGTAAAAGAGAGGGAAATTAAGGTCTTGTCTTTGCTCTAAAGATGATACTTTGCAAAAACACACAGTCAACCTAATCTGTTGTAGAACTGATGCTGGAATAGCCATATTCTATATTCAGATAACTGGGAAAGGGTTGTACCCTGCTCTGATGAGCTTTAGCATAGGGGACCAAGTGTTAATTCTTCCCCACTTGTTTCGTACCCAATATCTCTTCATCAGTAGAGGAAAGTGGGGGATTTTACAGTCATTTCAAAGGCAATTCTCCTGGGCTCAGCCACCACAGTTGCTATTTCTGCATTGCTGTCTAGGGTACATTGAAAAAAATGTTGATGGGAATGTAAGTGACTGCTGGCTTGCTGTAGCAGGCAGGAGGATTCCACAAATTCACATCGTCCCTGTGGTACACTGGAGACACTTCTATAAATTCAGTAATGCAGCTATGATTATTCTTCTCCTCGCCTCCCAATTAACCAGTACTGCACATATTGTTCCCTGTCAAATATCTTATTTTGTCAGATGCCAGAGAGCAGTGTTGTTCTCTTTTCAAATTGCTGGCTTGATTTCTGGCAGTACTTGATTGCTTTGAAATGTACTTTCTGCATCCATTTTCCTCAATACTTAATTAACTGGAGAAAACTACTGAAATGAGGTTTCAGTTAAGTAGGTGTTTCACTTCTGTCCCCACTACCTCATTCATTTATTTCCTCTAGCTCACTCAAGTCCCAGAGACTTTGTCTTCCATTTGCAAGGAATTTTGCAGTTATCTTCCATTTTGCTAGATTATATATCTTTTAGCTAAATTGTTCTGGAAAATCCCGTTCTGGAAGATGCAGTTTCCATCTACATTAAATACCAGAAAATGCTAGAAACAAAGACCTCTTTTCCAGGTCACAGCTGTTGCAACATGAGCAGTGCTTGAGCATCATCTGTGGTACTTCTGTGCCTTTACAGGGCTCTTAGGCACCTACAGTGCAGGTAACTGCTAGAAAGCACTTGGCCTTTAAGAGTAAGTTAAGTTCTTTTGGTGGAGCATGTTCTATGGGAAGTGCCTGCCTACAATAAGCTCCCATGGAGTAGTGCTCCATGGAACACACAGCATAGAGTAGCAGCAAATTAACCTTTTCTGTGTGTGAACAATGTGGAAGATTGCTACATCATAGCTTGGGACTGCATGTAGGCCAAGGTTATGCCTACCATGTGCTCAGGTTCCTCATAGCTTAAGCATCCAGAATTCACTGGAGCAAAACAGGTGCTTTTTCATATTTTGTTGTGACCCCATGTGTTTCTCTATTTCAGCCTTACAAAGAGCCAAGACTATTGGAATTAAAAAACATCAGTGATCCAGTATAATCATACTGGGAGAAGGGAAAATGGTGATGAAATGTGCAGTCAGCAGCCTGGACTGCAGGTAGCGAGTAAGCAAGCAAACAGTTCACCTATCTTGGAAAGTACAAGAGTAGATTCTGAATGGCAGATGATTGCCAAATGGACTGAGAGCATCTGACCAGTGTGGTTTGACTTGGTCAAGACTGACAAAATTATTAATATCACTGTAAAAATGAATCAAGGGGAAAATAGATTACAGTTTAATTGATTAGGATTCCTAGAGCACCCTCACTGAACTTTGCTTTATTAAGAGATGATAATCATGACGGCCTCTTTGTTCTGTGGAGGAAGACCTGTGAGTATTCATGGCATGGAATGGAGACTGGAAGCTGTCACACAGAAAGGGAAAAAAATAGGCAGACTGAGGAGCTTACTGGGAAAATTTTGAAACTCTGGTTCAATTTGAAGGTCATTGCAACAAGCATTCAATCTTGACCACTTTAAGAGAAAATTACTTGTTCTGTAGAAACATGTTAAAGATAATGGACACTCTCCATGAGATGGAAACACAAAACATCCAGTGCTTCAAAAGAAGTCACTTTTGTAGCTTGGAATATTAGTGTTCAGAAAATATGGAGCAAACTCCTTGTGATAGGGATCCAGTGGATTTCTTCATCGACATGCTTTGTCAGACTGGCTGATGAGATTTGCAGTATTCAGCATTTTTTTCTATTGAGAAGTTTATGCCCTTAGTGTATTATGACAGACACTAAGAAATACTTAAGAAAGTGAAAAGAGCAACTTTAAAACCTCTTCCATGACTCTAAAGAAATTCTCATGAAAATTTCTGAATGAATATAAAAGTTATTCAAACTTTTATAAAGATATTTTATATCTTCTGTGTTCTGTTTTGCTGATTTGACTGCTAAAGTGAACTTTCAACAAAAGGAAAAAATCTAGTATAGCAGCCAAGGCTATGGAAGGCTAAGAAGTGTGAGAATTTGTGGCCAGGCCTGCACAGTGCTGAGCTAGCTGACAGGATCTTGTGTTTAACTAGGTGAGTGTTTGTTTTACAAAAGTGTGTTTTACCTATGAGTCTAGTTACTAGAGTCTAGTACCCTCTAGACCTCATTTTAAAGCTTGGTGACCTATAACTAAATCATGGTCTGGATTAGGCTTGGTTTCAGTGGGTTAGGCTTGGTTTCAGTGGCCAAAGTAAACAATGCAGATGTGAAGAATCTACCATACACGTGTCCTCTGATAGTGAGATGAATCGTGTTTGGGAGGTACTTGTCCAGTTTTTCAGTTGTCTTCGTGTTTGGAAACTCTGGTTTACATAGACAACTTGAAGAAAAGGGTGTTTGCCCCTGCAGGCACACCACTGAATGTGCACTTGAAATGGGATGAGCTCTGCTGTATAAATGGCCAGAGCAGGCAGCGAAATTAGTACACCCAATTGAAACGTCAGAAGAAACTGAAGGAATTTAAATGAAACTATTCATGCTGGAATTTCTAAAATTTTGCTAAGATAGAATATTCCTACTTTAAGTCACATGGGTAAGAGAACTTATTTCTCAGGACATTTCCCCTTCTGCTTGTGATGGAGTCACTGGGTCAGTACTGGTTTGGAAGAAAGTCTCCACATACCAGATCACTGACATTTTCTGTTGTGAGAAGAATAAACTTAGGTCCTCTGCTCATCTCAGAGCAGTCATTTTCATTTTTACTGGTTTACTTTTAAAACTTTCCCATGTGCAGTATCTAATTATGGTCCATTACAAAATGATGTATTTAAATGGTAACAGTGCACAGGGCTGAAAGGAACTGTTTGTAAGTTGCTTATTCACTTTGATGATTAAGCCTCTAATTATTGCATTAGCATCCCAAATCACAGTCGTTTGTGATGTGTCTCCTCCTTAGGCAATCCCAGGAGGTACATGGGCTAAGTAGAAAGGGTATGCACTCGCAGAAGGGAAGGTCCAAGGACATGGAGGAGATAGTGCCAGGGATTAAGCAGAGGTTGCTTTTTCCTGTCTGCTTCAGTGTGACTCAAGATAGTGCTGAGGTGTGGTACATCAAAGAGAGGGGGTTTTCTCTCTTAGAAATGTAAAAATAGACCTGTCCACTAATGGCTGTGAAAGATCCTATGACACTTTCTACCAGGTCTTATCACCGAGGCCATACTTGCACAGTTATCAAAAGAAATTATTTTATTTGGTTGAAAAAAGTGGCTTTTCAGCTTCCACACCACTGTCACGTTCAGCTACCTGTGCTGTTCTGTGTTCCTGTCCTGAAATGTTTGGTAACACTGCAGGGTGCCATTTATCAGATGTCTTCCATCTTCCCCTCACCTGAGATAAAACTTTTGGTGTCATTACACTGTATTTTTTTGAAAATGAACACTTTATGATCCTCCTAAAAGCAAAGGCATAAAACAAGTGTAAGATATTACTTTGTGTCTTCAGAAGCTTTTGGTTTTATATGATAAAATTCCCAGAAATAAGTTACTTGGAACAGTTTGCTCTTTGGAAGACTGATGGGCACTGGATCCCTCACCCCTGTAGGTGCTGTGTTAGTTTCCCATCAATTTCCTGAAATGATGCACTTACAGACCCATTTCAGTGGCTATTTCAAGCCCAGGAGATACAGTTTCCACTTTCCTAGATTATAAGAGCTACCCTTTTACTTGTACCTCTTAGCAAGGACCAGCATTTTTTTTTCTTTTCAAGGAAATACTTTTTATGAAACTGATAGCTTCTCTAAATGTATCTGAGTATGGATCAGGTTCTGCAGCAGATGTGTCATCCTTGCACTTCTAAAGGTATAAAACTGATGGTGGGTTCGAGCAATTCGAGCGGCTAGACAATTTTTACAAGCTTTCTTGAGTGGAGACAATTTTATTACTACAGAAAATGGGGGAACCTGTTTATTCTGAAAATTTGTTGGAAAAACTCTTCAGTTTCTTAATTTGTGTGGTAGGGAAAAAAATTGTCATACTCAATCATAAAAGAATGTTTGAATATCCAGAGCTGGCCAGGTGAAAAGAGCCCTCAGCTGAAGACTTCTAAGCAGACCACTGAATGCAGTCTGCAGAGGCAGTGAAACAGTGTGAACAGCAGAAAAAAAATTTGCTGGAAGGATTAGTGCATGCTTTCTCCTGGGCATTCTGTTTGAGATTGCATGCTCTAAAGCAAAAAAAGTTATCTATCTCAGTTTCCTAATTGAATTAGGCAAATAATTGCATTCTTCTTTCCGTCAGTCCCCATGTAACATGCCATTGAGTGTGTGACCATTTCCCTGGAAAAGCAATGGTGCTACTCTCTTTCTGAGAGCTGAAGAAGAGGCTTCAGGTACTAGAGCAGTGAATTTCCTAAGTGGTGAGGATTGCTTGGATGTGTTGTGTGGACAAACATGGATGGTGAGTCAGGCAACATGTTTGGGGTGGGTTTAAGCACTCTCATGGTTTAGCAGGCAGTAGACCAAAGTGGAGGTTGTTTCAGGGAACAGATCTCAGACAATGTACTGGAGCAAATGCCAGCAGGATCTTGGAGAGAAGAGTGTTGGTTTTGGATAGCAAACCAGAAGAAGAAGAGCAGAGCCCAGTGAAGGAAGTACCCAAGTAACAATTTCAGAGGCATCCAGTGTGGGTAAAAAAAGACATTACAAAGACCTTGATGTGTTTCCATCTTCTTGTTTTGTCTGTCTGGTACAGAAAGCAGTGATAGGAAATAAAAAGAGTTTGGTTTGAAGACAAAAAAATAAAAGAAAAACAAATTTTTGTAGAAAAAAAGTCCACTTGCTATGAAATTAATTTCCATCCACTGCCCAGTTCACTTTTAAAAGCTGCAAAGTGATTCAGCATCCATTACTTTTCTTGTGGGAACTGTGCCTGGTCTGATAAATGTCACTGCTCACAAGCTTCTTGTGGTGTAAGTTATGCTTACACTTCCTCTTTAACCTTTCCAAAAAACACTTCTTTCTCCAGTGTGTGCTGTGTTCTTCTATTATACAGAGGTAGTTTGGTTCTTTTTCTTTCCACTGATGCATGGCTAAACATGCAAATATTTGATTAACAATAATCTTTACGTCAGTTCTCGGCCAATTTTATTCCTCTTTTCTGAGTTTCTTTAAAATTTTTAGTCAGTATTTTTGAAGGGGGAGACACCTGACTTAAGCTCAGCTCAGGTGCAGAACAATGTGTTCCTAGATATCAAACATGTTGCAGTGGGACATAGTGGAAAGCTGCCACTGCTTACAAACTCATCCTTCTGGAAGCAATCATGTACCTTTAGTTTCCTATTAAAGGTTTCTTAGCTCTATCTCTAAGGCAACAGCTGACCTTACAAATATGCTCAGCATCCTCTAGTCAGATGTAAAATACATATCCTCTCAAATTGAGGTGCAGCTGCTGCTGACAAAACAAAGTTAAATATCACTAATTTCAACTCAGATCATTCCCTAAACAATTTTTCCACCTACTGCCTGTCAGTCCAGCAACTAAACAGTTACCAAAACACCACCTCTCCCCTTACTGTAGCACTTTAAAAGACAAAATAACATTCTGCATTCTAATTATTTTATAATTCCTTTGATTGTTGTTTATTCAGTGTGCAAATCGTGTGCAACTCCCACATGCCTAGTGTTAAAGGAAGTACAATTCTAAATGGTTAAAAATTTGCAGAAAAAAAAAAAAAGTCAAGGTAGCTTGTTTAAAAGCCAGTCTCTGACAGTTTCTGAGAAAAGTTCCCACCTGAGTGCCCTGCAGCAATACGAACTTTAGAATGCAATCTCTGAGTCCTTGACCATGAAACCTTTGGATCATCTGACCCAGTGAAATGACTTTTTGTGCAGAGGCCTTTAAAGTAAGATCTAGAGAGGAACTCAACATCAGATCCCTCTCAAGGCTGGAATTAGCAGGCTCAGTCCCTGTGGGACATGGGAGAAGCACAGGATGAAAAAGCCCCAAGCCCTGTGCACTGGGCAGGGCCCCTCCAATTAGCAGCTGGCAGACAATGCAAGGAAGGCTGTGAATGAACTTCTGCACCCTCTGTGGAGCCCACAGTTCTGCAGCAGACTCTTGGGAATGCGGTTTTTTTTTTTTTCCCCTTTAATTCAGAGTCTGTAAAGAAGAAGGAATTTATATTATCAGTTATTGGGAAGCAGAAAAACCTAGTGCCTTTTAAATCAGTGCTGCAGCCTAAGTTTGCAGTGCTTGTGTCCCCCATTTTGCTCCTACAGTCTAACCCAGAGGAATTAGTTCAAAAGCCCAGTTGAACCATCTGCTCATGAGGGGCTGGATTTGGGTCTTCTCAGCCTTTGGAGTCTGCCTTCCCCGTTTCATGGGCAAGTGCTTCAGCGAAACTGGGGTAACAGCAAAGAGAGTGGCAATGCCACTAATGCCACTTTCTCTGCCAATGACTTTTAATAGGTAAACATTGTCTTCTTTCCAATTTTTTCAAAGGCCAGTTATAAGCTCTGCTCTCAGGAGAGGGCACTAAACCCTGGATTAACACAGGGAAATGTGCTTTTGCTCATCCTAGATAAGGTGCCAGACTTGCAGAAAGGAGAGACAGGACTGTGGCTGTGTATTTGTGCCTGGCATTTCTTTTTGTTTCTCCACAGGCCTCTTCTCTCTCGGCGTGGGAGATGTCCAGACAAGCATTTTGAGGTGTATAATTCTCAGCAGGCCCCATCTGGGGAGCCTTAATGTTGAACTTAGAATTTTACATTTTATTCTGGTGACCAAACTCCTAAATTCAAGCTATTAAATTGCAAAGTCTTCTTACTAGATCTAGTCACAGCCTCCAAGCCTATTTTGCTGGTCTACTCCAGAAAATAGCAGTCACAGCAAAAAAAATACAGCAGCAAATGTTCTTTGTGAACAGGTTTTATGTAATTAAAGCCATTCTGCATGCTAACTACGTTATGTGTCTTTTAGAAATATTATTAGAGCAATACAAAAAAATGTACAGAAGAATCTTTCTTTACCAGCCCTCCATGGAAAACACACTTACTGCTGCTTTGATAGGGGGAATTTCTCCTTGCTTTTTATTAAAATTGTGTGGTAGTTGATCTGCCATAAACTTTTGCTCAGCATTGATGTACAACATTTCTACTGGAGGTGACAGAATGTTTAACATTAGATTTTTTTTTGCTAACCTCATCAAGGTTATGCCTCTTTTAATGTGCATTTGAAATACATCTTCTAATGCCCTTAAAAAAAAGAAAAAGGAACATCAGTGTAAAAAACCTCAACTGTTCAAGGTCCATATACTTTCAAAATGAAAAATAACTACTCAGCCTGTTTTTCAGATCACTTAAAATGCATCCCAACCTTCCACTTTTGCTCCATCCGCTCCCCGTCTGACTGTAAGAGGATTTAAAAACCAAAATCTTAAACATTTTAAGGTTGTTGGATATTGTCATTCCAAGTCCATGCTGTTTGTCAGGAACTATGTTAGGGAAAGACTTTTACGTATATAATTCTAATTTCTTCTTCTACTTTTAATAAAAAATATAGGAGTACTGGTGCTCCCCATCACAATGTAGTAGTAGTTCCCCTCTGTGTCTTGGTGGGGCCTAAGTCTCTCTTGCTGCTGCCAAGTTCTGTCCCACCACATTGAGTGAGTGAGACTGCTGGGGGTACTGGGGTGCTGGGCAGTCCTGCAAGCAGCCTCCTAGATTGATTTATAGCTCTTGCTCCTTTGTTCAATATATGGTGCTAGTCAAAGAGGCTTTGAAACTGTCTCTAGCCAGCACTTTTAGACTCTGAAGGTCATTTGCATGATCTGTTTGTTCTTTGGTCTCCTTTTCAGTTACTTCTTAGGGAAACACTGAAGGTTGAACTTTCGTGCTCATAGTTTGCTTAATAGGTGTACTAGGGATAGGGAGATGTCTTCAGAAAATTCTCTCAATAACTTTTTTAGAGCCATGATCAGCTATGAGCAAAAGATGTGTGAATTGGTAAAAATAAAGACCTATCTGACTAAGGAAATTAGGTCTCCAGGTTCTGCAGTCATAATTAATCTAACCCAATTTGCATTTTGCATTTCAGTATGTTGCATTTTCAGCAATGTCTGCAATGAGCTGGAGGGCTCAGCAGAGCTGGTTTGGTTTTATTCTGTATATTAGAATTGAGAGGGCATTCATGATTTTATCTGTAGAATACTGGCCTAAATAAATGGAAACTTTAAAATGTGTCTGTAATATTAATCCTGCAGGGTAGCTAAGGCCACTAGCTGTGTCTCTTAGACATAAAACCTGTTTAGAAATTTATCTTGTGCTTTAAAATGAAAGGATATTATTGATTGTTCACTTTTCTTCTGCAGAACAAGTAAGTTCTGTTATTAGAGACAACCCAAGAACAGCAATGGATGATTTTTCACATATTTTTAGTAAACTTTATTTTTGAGGGAGGAGTACAAAGCATCTAAACCACCTCCCTCTAAAGCCAGCAGAGTAGTCCTCTCACCCTGCAGGCCAGAGCAGGGACACAAACACACAGACCCTTAACTTTTTTTTACTGCATCTATGGGCTGGCCCCAAGCTTTGTAACCTTTTCAGTGTAAATGAACTGGTGTCTTTTCAGTGTAAATGAATTTCAAATCTGCTAGTGTTTCTCCCAGTGAATCCAGAAAATTCACTTCTAATTTGGACCTTACCTTTGTCTGAAAACTAAAATACCTAGAAGGAAGGAGGGGAACTCCTACTTTTAACTGATTACTCAGAAAACAAATTAACAACTTGTGTCATTAGGCACTTTTTTTTTTTTTTTAAGTGGCTTAAGATTTGAACTCAAATCCTCTAAATTGAAAAAGAAATACCTTGGTATCAGCTGAGGTGGATTGATTTGGGGGGGTTGGCACCTACTTAGCATCAAGCACTTAAAATCTTAAACATTGAGATAAAATCCTCTATCAAAGGAGGAGTTTCTTTCAGTTAAGATGCAGACAAGAAATTGCTTAGGAAAGGGTCACCCAGTTTTGTCACTTGTAGCAGGGCTAGAAAGGGCTCTGCGGTTTATCACAGCTCTCTAAATATTAGAAATGTGTTGATTTACTCTTAGAATGTACAGAACATGAGCCCAGAAAAAGTTGTTGCCTTTAGACACCAGCAGCATGAGGTGTGTTTGGCTCTAACATTTGTGTGGAACATTAACTTGAGGCTGCACATATCCTAAAGAAAGCAATCATTGCATTTATTTATTTTGCTTTGATAGGAAGGAGGAAGAACTCTAAACACAGACTTGCTCTGATGAACTTTGCTAGAGAAGACTCCATGGGTTGCTACCTCAATTTTAGCTGGGAACTGGAATGAGACAGTTGCAACAATAAAATCCATCACCATCCTGTATAAAGGAGTGAGCTTGAGAACAGGGTTAGCAAATATGATATTTCCATGTTTCTGCTAGAAGTCAGTGAGAAATATGAGGCTGGCTGAGAGTATTTTCTGTCCAGCTACTCAATTTAGATCATGACTCCCATACAGTGCAGTCACAAAAGTGTTCATCCAATTAAATTGAATCAGAGTTACACTTTGCTATCATTAAAACCACCAATTCTTTACACTGATTTGTCAAAATTTTGTTTCTCAAATAATTAAATATTAAAGTCAAAACACTTATTCTTTTTTTTTTAACAACTTCTAATCAAAATATCATTCGTAAGGTCCTGGAGAGCACAAAGGTACTCTTCTTTATATAAACACACAAATTGTCAGCGTGTTTTTTTAACATACACAGAATACAAACAAAATTTTACAATACCAACTAAAGAGGCAGTGATTTTAGAGTAATTAAACAAAAGTGCTTAATCTATTTACTAGTCTTCATTTTTTTACTAAGCAGTCTTATAAGTTTTAAAATTACTGATTTTGACAATCCTGTTGATCAACTCCCAAAATATTCTAATCCATTATTTTCATTAATCTAAAAGATTTATGCCTTTTGTGAATAATCAGTTAAAAATGGTTCCAGTGAACAAAGGTACCAGAAGATAATTTTATATTTATTAGTCTTAACATATTTAGCTTGCCTACAGTAAAAGGCAAGCCAAATATGTTAAGACCAATACAGTAAGACTATGACCCAGAAAAGCTCTTCCAACTTTCTGATCCCACATTTCCCAAGCAAGTGGCTGAATCCTTTATTCCCAATATAATCCCTCTACTCACTGCACACAGCCATTGGTAATAGGCTCTTGTGTCATGTTTTCAATTTTCCACTAGATTTCTACTTTAATATTTTGATGTGAAGCTTAGAAATAGTTAAAAGGGACAAACAAATATATGACTTACACCTTTTCAAGTTGTAATCCTGGAGAAAGTGGCATTTTAGAATCATGACTCCACAATTCATGTTCTGCCACAAAAATGAAAAGGAGAAAAAAGTAAATGATTTGTTTAATTATCTTTGTATTCTCATTATTTATTTCCATTCAGAGTACCAGGGGAAATAATCTGATACCACAACATATCAAAATCACAACTATATCACATTCCAGCTCATGTGAAATAAACGTCTTGGGTGTCAATCACTCATGTAAATAATGAACAAGTATTATTATTGGGTAGGTTCATGGTAACAGAAATGGAAATCAGCTTGTATAACCCAAGAGAAAGGAAGCAAATATAAAGAAAATCAGAATTTCTGTCGAAATTGAAAATCTTTACAGATTCCATACAAATACAACAGCATTTTATTTAGAAGGACATGCAAAATACATTTGTGTTTTTGAAAGAGGACTTAGAAAATCAGACCAGGTCATCAAATGAAAGTAGGAGCTACTCCAGTTAATATTGTTAAATGAAGGTTTTGGTGGTTGAAATAAGAACTGAAATAGCACTATCAAGCACAAAGCTATCACATATCATGCCTGTGGTTCCTTGGCTGAGCTGTGTAGAAATTCAGAATGGCTTCTGTAAAGGGGCACGTGGGCCAAGGAATTATACAAAACTCCTCTATCGTGCATGGCTTTGGCTATTGTTAAGCAACCCTTATTTTTAAGTGCACTAAAATTTCCTAAATCAATTCACCATTCATCTTGAAAATCCAGATGACTAATGGAGTGCAACTTACAGACAAAATCTTGCATGACATGTGACCGTAGTCAGAGAGAATAGCACTTTTTCTGGACATTTCTGGGCTCCAAGTTATTATTTAGATGGAATGAAAGGCTGTAAACCAACCAAAAAGCAAGAGTTCAGTCAAGTAGGAAAGAACTCTGCTCTCAGAAGAGCAGATTTGTGTTGGGGTACACTGTTTCTCACATCACAGTGCCTCATTTGTGTTTCTCAAAGACTTTAGCTGCTCCTGTTTTATTCACAGATCCCTGTTGACCCCTTCTAGCCCTGCATGCTGGATTTCTCAGTTACAACCGTAGTCACTTCTCTTAAGGAAGTTGAGTATTTTGGTTTTGCTCTTAACAAAGATTCCCCAAAGCCACTGACTCCATTATCCATTTAATTTTCACATAACCAGGACAACTTTTGTACATAAGTAGTGTTTTCTGCCCTTTTTTCTTTGTAACTCACTGGATACACTAACCTCAACTGGCTGCTGAGAAAAGTTAGCAGAATGTGGTCTCATATGTTCATCCTCTAAAAATCTGAAAGATTAAAAGCACAGTGAGAAACAGCTATGATTCAAATAATGTGTTTGAAAAAAAATTGTGTAACTTTTAGCATTGATGTCAGCACCTGTGTAAGCCTTCTCTCTTTTTGCTGTTGATGCCTGCTGATTTAATTGATGGTCTGCCTGGGGAGGAGCTCCTTTTTCTGGAAGGAGGATTATAATACCTATATTTTACAAGCAAAGGTTGATGTGATGTCTTCAAGATCTGAGAGGTAAAACACTGCTTCTTTTCTGCAAAGTAAATTGCATGTTTGTCAAGGAAGTCCCCAGAGTAGGTTTTATGAACAGAGTTCTGAAATGCCTTCTTCCTGTTGTGACTGCTCAAAGGCATGTGAGGCTGCAGGAGGGGTGAAGCAGATGATCTGTGGGCACTAGGACTGTGAACTGATGTTGGTTGGAGACCAAGCACACAGAGCAGTATTTGGGACAGCCTTTCTTGCAGCAGGACTCAGCCTCTGAGTCCTTTAAGTGAACTTCTGCCTGATACAGAGAGGGGTTGCTCTCTCTTTGTCCTGGGATAGTTGCTCTGACCAGACAGTGGGTGACCATTTTCCAACAGTGCCCAATTGATCTGAAAGTTAAACAAAACAGACAGAAAAATTACATGAGAATTTGCTACAGACACTATTTCCAACAAAGTAGCTCACACAGGAAGAATTTTAAGAAACTGTTTTTAAACTGGCTCAATTGGTTTTTAGAAGTGTATCTGACTTGATCAGTTCTGGGAACCACAGTTGGTGGTTAGTTAGTAAAGCCATCCTGCCACTGTGCTTGAGGTAATTAACCAGTCCTTTACCTAGTTTCCTTTTCCTTCCTTCTCTTTACTAAGCTGAGTTTCTAATAACAAGTAGTCTTGGGAAATTACAGAAATCCCATTTTCCTTGCCAGGGCTGACAGAAGGAGAACAGGAGACTTTTTTCTTCCTTGGGCATTGCCTATGGAACTGATGACTCCATGGCAGTCTCACAGTCCTCTATCAATGGTATCTTCTGTTCTCTCTCCTTGTGTGCCTGTGCAGGTATGAGCACAGCATCATCTCATGAGTTTGAAGTCAAATAGAGCCACTGCTTTCCTTACAAATACCACAGGTGAAAGTGTGATCTACTGCTATTCATCTCAGTGGGAGAAAGATTTTGCAAAACAAAATAATGCATGTTTGAACTGGATGATGTTTGTAAACAATATAATTGAAAATCTAATGGTAAGCCCCCTATGATTCTCAAATTATAGAAATTCTTAAAACCTAAATATACTCTGCTGAGGAATTTCTGCCTGAGAGAGACACTGGACTATGGTAGGATGAAATGTTTTGCAAGAATTTGTGGAGGTGAGGTTCACTAGAAGAATTTGGTGAAGAAAAGTCTACTTACATTAATATGGGGTTGTCCAGTTTCTGGTCTCTGGCAGAATATATAATTAGGGTCTTGGTTTTACCAATAAGTAATGTTCTCAAATTCAGGGAATACTGTAAAACAACGCTAAGTATGGGAATTCACAGAAAAATATTGGAATATCATTCTCTTGAAAACACTGTGTTCTCTTGAACATATTTTAGTCACATACACACAGCCATAACATTGATACCTGTCACTGTAGGCCATGTAGGGACAGAAACAATTCAGTGGGAGGATAAGTGCCAGGCGGCAAAACTGAGAGTCAAATATTATCTCTGCTTGACTAGACTATAAAAAGGCACACTGAACAAACCTGCACGTAACTGCTGTGCTACAGGCACTCCCCACACCACAGAGCACATCTAACTAAGGGGAAAATGGGCTTTTTTATGTGGCTCAATGCCACCTGTGTGACAGGTCTTACGCTGTCAGAATATCACATACCTTCTGCTGGTTTGGAGAAATACTTCTGCATTTGACTGGTGAGGCAGGAAGACCACGTACAAGATCCTTCTTGTATTTATCAAGGGTTTGAATTATTCTGTCTCTTTTCTGCTGGTCCTTGTCTGTACATGTAAATATGAAAATACAGTCTGTTCCTGTTAAGTCAATGATCAGGTCATAAAGTATTGCTCTTCATTATTATTTTTGGCCACTAAAGACTATCTCCTCCTCCAAGTAGCAATCAGAGAAGGCAATCATTTTACCTTTTACAGTTGGCTCTTGCTGCTTCTGTGCTCAGCACACATCTGAATTTGAAATCAGTGTGAGCCAGGAGTCCTTTACATCACTCATTACAGTGAGTAATGAGCTACTAGAGGGATAAGAGAGCATGGTAACATTTTGTTCCCACCCTGTGCATCCTTTCCCCTATCCTAGACAGAAGCTGAGACAGGTCAGAAAAGAAGAGCTGAGAGAGTTGAATAAGGATTCAAGTCTACATACTAAGAATTGAGTGACCAAAGTCAGGCTGCCACTGTGGTCTGTGCAGGCAGCAATCCCAACAAAGTCCTCATTCTGCATGGTCAAACTCAGCCTGAGAAGAGTAGGGTGACCCTCTTGTTAGTCCCTCACACACAAAATGAACAGAAACAGACTCAGCCCTTTGGTACTGGCACAGAAGCTGTGCATGACCCAAACTTGAGTGTCCAAGGCCAGGCTGGGTGGGGCTCTGAGCAACATGATCTAATGCAAGGGGTCCCTGGCAATGGCAGGGGGATGGGAACCAGATGATCTTTAAGATCCCTGTCAACCCAAACCATTAGATGATTTCACGACCTTCTGATCTTCCTGAAAATATGCAAGTGAGAGTAGAAATAAGAATGCTTATTCTTATAATCATGACTGCTTAATATATATTATATATTACATATTACATTACATCATATGCTATATAATATATAGCATATTATATAATTTAATATGTAATATATATTAAGTATTATAAAATAATAAAAAAATACAGGGGTTGGAAGCAGATATGAGTTACCCAAGACTATAGAAGCCCACAGGGGCATATTTATGTATAATGAAAATCTTCTCACAATTCACCATCCTTTGTCAGAACCTTACTTTTAACAATGCAAACAGGAATGATGCATGACCAAAATTTTCAACTCTTTTTACCTGCTGTGTTCCTTCCACGCACAGCTCTGAGAGAAAGTGTATGTTGATGGGCAACAACACATTTCTTTTTATTGAGATATGTTTAAAAAATACCCTCCCCTCCCTCCAGTTCTAGCTGAACCTAGGGACTCACACAAAATATTGATAAAGAGGGGTTCACTGAGGTCCTGCGAGCTACATATGACTTTTTGAGTAAAAAATGCAGCTCTGTGAGAATTTCCTCATCCTATGGAGCTCTGGCACATGGTAGCACATGCCAATACTGCCAGGCAGGCCAGCAAAGAAATATATCCTGCTCACTCCCCTTTGGGTGCAGCAGCAGAGGCTACTTGAAGATATAATTCTGGAGAGCTGGAAAGGCTTCAGGAGGGCTGGTGAAATGTGGCTTCTGTAGTGTGATGATGCTTTGATTAACAATGACTTATTCCTGTCAAAATTCACAACCGGTTCGTGATCAGCACAGGGTCCCCTTACATTGCTACTGTGGCAAGAGACTAAAACTTGTCCTCACAATAAGTTGCAATTTTTTTGCTAATGAGAAGAAACAGCTCCTTCTCTGAAGGGGTGTAATTGCAGACCATCTCACTAATAATGTCACAGAATAACACCTGAAACCTGGCAAAGCAGCACTTACTAAACATGTTTTTTTTGAGGAGGGAGATGCACCAACCTGTATTTAGTATTGAAAATTGCTGAATTAATAGGAGGGTGACTGGGTGTTAGCCTTACAGTACTATTTCTTTTGGAAAAGAAACAGCTGAATCTTATTTATAAACAAAACATACACTTCTCTAAATGTTCCTCCAAAGTTTGTGAGGGGTCTTATATGGGGCACACCATCCCACAGTCTAAGATGGCCTCAAAGCTGTGTCCTTTTCATTGAAAAAACAAGATTTCACTGACAGCTAAGACAAATATACAGCCTCTCATGACAGGTAATCTGGCTTTCCAGTCTTGCATAGACATGAATTCATAGCATCATCCTATTAAGAAAAACATGTTGACAATGCTAAATCCTATTTGGATGATTGGGAAGCAGGATTATACAACTCACTGAAACAAATAACAAAATGTACTTGCTCAATCGCGCTTATGCAGAGATTAATACCTTCCTCATTCATCTTGGTTTTCATGGGCCCAATCAAAGGAACCCCCCCTTCTGATTAAAGACTTTGCATTCTGCAGTCATGTGAAAAATAGCAGGCAAGGTAGCTTGTGTAGTGTCTGTACAACAGTGCCACCAGTCAGGGTACCAGGTTTCTTTCAGGACCGTGCCAATGGCGTGGGAGGCCTCAGGAAAAAGTGACATCCATGCCACTCCTCCTTTCTGTCTGGGCACAGGTGAGGCAGGACAACTGAGCCTTCAGCAAGCCTTGCCAAGGGCAAGAAAATAAAATGCTCCAGGTCAAAGAGCTACAGGTTTTAAACAGCTTTTGTCTAGTATTTCACTGATATTTTGACTATAAATATGGGTTATAAACACACCACATGGAAGCAAATACATCCTATTCCAGTGCATTATAGTTTTATGTTTTGAGAAATTAGCAAAAGCTCCTGGGCAGAAAGTCTCATAGCAACTCTCCCTCCCCTTTCCTGATAGTTTCATGTGCTGGGTTTTGTATGTGTCACAGCCAGGTGAGGCTGACTGAGAGGTCCTGCAGCAGATCCTGGTTTGCTGACATGTCTGCTAAGGGATTTAACTGCCTAAACAATTTCCAGCCCTGCTCTCCAGTTTCTCTGTAGGAGAAAACAACCACCTGCCCATTATGTCTTTCTCCAAATGATTTTTAAAAACATCAGTGACCAAGAACAAAATAGAAAATAGCATGCAAACTTTTCATGAGGCTTGGGGTTTCTTTCTTTTTCTTTTAGAAAAGCAAAAATAAGCCTTCCCTTGCCTACTGATCTCATGTCTTAGCTGAAGAGTTTAAGAACTGGCTGAACTGCTTCCCAGGGAATAGATTCATGTAGTGTGGCCAGTGCAAGAGTTATTTAGGTAAATGTATTTAACAGCCTTTCTCTTAAGCTCATTTGCTTGTTAATTTATTGTCCTGCCTACTGTGGCAGGCATTAATTTATCAGTGCTAGAGTACAATTTCACTGGTACTTGTACTGGTATCTATACTTGTCAATGTGACAAAAACAGAGAAGGGATTTGGTTGTAGTCTGGTCCCTGAAAACCACAGGAAGATCAGATGCTCTAGCCCCCACTTTGTTTTCCTGGCAGTTCTTGTTGCTTGCCGTTTGATAAAACACCTTGTCTTTCCTTTGCTGCTGTGTGGAAGTCCTGTGTACAAAATGAGTGGGCACTAACTTACCCAATATAGTAGAAGCAGCTTAGCTGATGATATTGGTTGATCTGAAGGAAAGAAAAGAAATCTGAGTGTGGGGTGGTTTTTTTTTTTCGTTTTTTTTTTTAAACCCAGTGCCTTTTGGGTCTACTTATCTTTATCTTACATAGGAAGAAGGGTCATTAAACACCTTAGATTGCATGCACAGCTGCCTCTTAAAAGAGAACGTTATTTTTGGGTCTAAGGCAGAACATTATGGCCCAAGTATGAACATGGGATATAAAACCAGAAGAGGCTTCCCTGAAGTTGTTTATCAGATGTTACAAAACTCAGTGGTTATAGTTAGAAATAGAATCTACACCTTGGCTCATGCCTTCATTCCTGACTCAGAGTGGGAGTTCTTGTTTAATTCCTACCAAGAGTTTTAAAACAGTTGGCTGTTTAATTCCTAATGACTTTTGAAAAAACAAGGAAGTTTCAAAGGACTGTGGGGAAAAGAGAAAAGCAAAAGTGGTGAATGAACTCCAGGCTAGTATCAGTCCTGAGCATAACAACTGAAAGGCTGTTACAAGACTCATTTGAAGTAAGTAATGTGAGCAGCACCAGTCAAAAAACACAGAACCATGCTAACTAGATAAGAAAAAAAGATCTTTTGATTGTGGTTGCATGAGATAAAGGTGTTTGTTTAAAAGACTTCTGTAAGCTCCCTGGCTTTGTTCTGTATGTTCTGCATGGCATTTTGACTCAGAAATTAGAACAAAATTACAGGTTTTTACAAAATGGTGAATTGGGAGATCTGAAAATGGAATCAGCAGGTGTTTCTAAAACAAGGATCACTTTTGATATTGTAATATTAAATAATTTCTTTCATTTATCTGAAAGAAAACATAAAATCATTTCTCATAAAGCTTGAATAACTATAGTTTGGGAACTCATGAATAATAAAGGGGTGGTTTACTGTAACAAAGTGATGTGCATTGCTCAGAGGTAGGGAAGCAGCATACTTTTCAGCATGGATAATTTAACATCTCCACTGTGAAAAGGCAGGCTCTTACCTAAAGAAGGAGAGTCTTATCTGGGAATGAGTGTCACTAAATAAAACATCCATACTTTCTTCTAGACAAACAGCTACCTGTAATTTCCCACAGCAACAGCGGAGCCAAAATTAGTGTAATACCTCTGCCCATAAGGAGTGGAAACCTCATGTCTAAGTACAGGAAGCCTTTACTTCTTACTTGAGAGCTGTTGCTAGAATTATACATCCTACTTTAAAACCTTACTACTCAAGAAGCATTCACATATTGGGAAGGATACAGAGAAGATCCATAAGTATGATGAACTCTGGAAAACACTCTCCAAAGAGTTAGATTTAAGGAGCTGAATGTATTTATTTGTGCAAAAGGATGGTTAAGAAGTAACTTTATTCCTGCTTAGGACTACCTATAAACAGAGCAGAAATTAAACAATACAAATGCATCCTAAAGGAGAGATATGTATTCCTCATTGCAAGGTAAGTTAGCCTTTGGAACACTTTAATGAGAAGTGAGATGTAAATGAACAAGGTTTGGACATCTGAACCCTTTCCCCACAACTTCAGAAATAGCAATGAATGCAGAGAAGACTTAGGGAAAAACCAGGCTATATAACCACAGCAGTTTATTCTTGCTGTGTTTGTGAAACTCAGATATGTGTCAGTCATCACAGATCACCTATCAGCTTCTCGAAAACCTCATTTTTTCTCAATTTTTGTTGCTATTTTTAGTTGATATAGTATTCGATTTTTGGCCAGTGCAATACACAGGGATACAAGGAGAGTAACTCATGAAGTTCACATCTATGGGCCAGGTGCTGTGATCTACACTGCTAGCAGTTTGTCTAGTGGGGAACTGTTTATTTTGGCATTTCAGTGCAAAGAAGACCATTTCTTCTGTACAAACCAGTGGTAAGTGAGGCTCAAATTCTTAGATTTGATTTCAGAGGCTCTTTTCTATGCTAGTTGTCCTTACAAAAAGCCTATGTTGGAACATTAAGCTACAGGACATGGTGTTTTTTAAGCCCCAAGGTCTTGTTCAGCATGATTTGTTTTGAGCAATATTTAAATGCTGCAGTGCTATCAGGTGAGTAGATAACAAAGATTTGAAATGGGAGGAACACCTTTAAAACATCTCTGAACACCAAATAAAGCAAGAAACATTTCTAAGTGACACTGCCTGTTGTTCTTTGACTCGTTGTTTTCTAAGCACGTGCCAAATTCTGCACCTTTTACTACTGTGAGTGTTCATGTTGACATTAACAGGAATTTCCCCAGGAGGAAGGCAAAAAGTAATCGGCTTTCTCCTGTGGCAGGAAAAGGCGAAGTTGGTGCATAATGGCTGTGACAAGACTCCTGTTTCTCGACATGCTCCAATAGTTCCCACTACACCCTTCCTCCCTTTTTAAAGCACCCCTTTCAACAGCACAGACTCTGAAATTGATGGGAAGGATGACTTGGTGATTAAAACACTATAGCAGGACTTGGAAAACTGTCCCTTAATTCCCAGCTCCAGAGTGATCACAGGTATGTTAATTAATCTCTGGTGTCTTAATTTGTTCCCTGTAAATGAGGATGATTAACACTCATCTACTCTGCTCCAGCTGGTGCATCATTTTGGGCAGATACTCCCAGAAGATGATCTTGGAATGTGCAGTGGTACTGCGAGGGAACTCAGATTCCAAATGGAGTTGCCTGCATAGTGTAGGAGTCGCAGTGTGATGAGAAGAATTTATGAACTAGACAAGTTGTTTAATCATGAATAACAGTTGAATGACATAGTCATACACTTGATAGTCCCTTTATTGCAGCTCTCTTGTGAGGGTGGTATATGTATTTATTTTTTACAGACTACAAAACTTTTTATTAAAAACCATCTCACTAGCACTCCCTAAACCTGCAACGACAGAAAACTGATGTTTGCCTACATAAACACATTAATTTTCACTGATTACCAAATGATTTGTTCAATTGCCCAAGATAAATAACAACTGAGCTTCCTTGTCTGTAAGGATAAAATTATGTTTATATAATTGACTGTATATTCTGTTCACAGAAACCGGAGAAAATTCCAGAATTTTGTATGTCTTTGAACCATTAGGAGAAACAGTTTGTTCTTTTTCACAGTTGTTATGGGCTTGAAAATCACAAAGCAACTTCATTTTCAACTGGCTAAAACTTGAATGGAAATTGTTATTTTGACTAATGTCTGTCTCATGCAGAGAATTATAAAGGGAAAAACACAGATTATAAAAAGACCAGTATGTGCCATATCTAACCACTTAAATACTCTGCTGGTACATGGAAAAAGAAAATTCTTCTTAAAGAAAGCTATTATTCCTTTTTCCAATTACTAAAGCATATGTTTCTGTACACATTTTTTTTTGTGTGTTTGGGTTTCATATTTATAAAAATGAGTCACAGGATATGAAGCAATTATATGATCAACACTTCCCAAAAGGTGAACAAGAAACAGTCACATGGCTTCATGTACTTACATAAAATATTACTTGTAATTCCTTTTGCGTAAATGTACATCCTGTGCTCTTAATAGTCCAGAGAATTGTGTAAAACATACAGTGGTCTGAAAAGCTCATCTTGCCATCACTGGTAGTTGACCTTGACTTGGTAATCAAACTGTAGCTCAACAGAATGGATAAGGAAGGTCTTTGTCTTAAGACCAAGGTTGTAGACACCTGAAAGTGTGCTCAGAGAAGCAGATTTATCCTAGGTCTTCCTTCAGGAGATTCTTTGGCTTGGTGGAGTGACATGACCACTTCCTAGCCCAGCTTCTCCACGCTAGTGAGTGTTCTTTGCTGGACTGATAACCAGTACTCTCCTAATGGAAGCAGAGCAGATACTGAAATTCTAGGATAAAAAAAATATACATGAGAGCAGCCCTTGGTGGACACGCTCTCATTCCTGGAATGGGAGAATAGGAAGAGAATTAGGGAAGAGAATTAGTGCCTTAGACCACTGCACTTCCCTGTATTGATGGACTTGGAGTCAAAGGGCTGAGCCTTAGCCAGAGATTTTCAGAACTGCAGGATTAACTAATGATTTGGGTGGCTCATTCTCCTGTATGAGTTGTGGGTTACCTCTATGGAACTCCTGTTTAGGGCTGCTTTGATAAATCTTTCATGAGTGTTTTTTTTCTAGTTTTCTTAGCTCATCTGGGACAGCGTCATATGTACATCAGCCAAGGTTTCTGCTCCCCTTACTGAGCTGATCAACCTCAGGAGATCTGACTCAAACTTGGCCTCTGCGAATCTGGGGCAGAACATCATTGTAACATGGAGATGATGGTTAGAAGAGACTTCTGGAGCTGTCTTATGCTTTCAAGGTCCAAAAATGTTATTCAACTGCTTAATATTAATTGTTAATTATTAATCCCTAATAACTGAGAAATTTAAAGAACATTCTGGATGCCACAGCTAAGTTTAAGTCTCAGGCTCAGAGCTATATAAATAAAGAACTGATTTAAAACAAAATTACACTGACTTTTCTCCTTTATTCATGTCCAATGCCTCATAGCAATTTTTTTGCCCCAGAACTTTCACATTTCCATTGTAACATGAATTCTTCTTTTTGATCCCTGAGACATTCTTCTGAAACCTTTTCACTGGTGCCTTCAGCAGCACACCTTATTCTCTTTCCATACTCATTAGATGTTCTTTCTAGGAAGTGTGCTTTCTGCTAAGAGTAAGAAATGTAAACATCCTCCTACACAGACACTTGGAATGGCCAAGGAATTCCTGTTTTCATGTACTTTCATAAATCATGCTGTTCTCATGACTCTTAAAACACCTCTGTATAATTTTATCTCCACAGGAACACTTGTGATGATGAACTGTATCTCTCATATCCCTGATCTCTGCTGCACCTGTAGCTAATATACCTATTCTTAAGGCATGGGACAGACACATGTTTTTCTATTCTTTAAGGGAAGCTGAAAAATGGCCCATGATTTTTAGCATAAGGACATTGGAGATGCAGTTTTACAGCTACAACAAAGCCAGCTCTGTGTTGGAGAGAAGTGGCTACTCAGGAAACTTTATCTTAACTGTTTCTCCCTAACTTTTGTCATAAATTTGTGCAATTTCAAGAGCATATCTCTTATTAACAGATTTTAACTTTTGGTCAGCTATGCATTGGTCAGGCAGTTGGACTGGATGATTATTGTAGGTCCCTTTCAGCTGAACATTCTATTCTATTCTATTCTATTCTATTCTATTCTATTCTATTCTATTCTCACAAACTGATGAAAGTTGGTACTTGCTATTCTTTACATGCCATACTTAAAGGTCACTAGAATAATTTTTTATGTGAAAAAAATCAGCTAATTCAATGGCACTCTTACCTATAGCAACATTATTAGCTTAATGAAATCTAGAAGTGCAGAAAGCCCAATGAAGCAAAAAATTTAAAACAGTGTCCTTCTAAAGCTTAGAACTGAAAATCCTAGATATACCAGAACACATTCAGGAGCAAGTCCTACCCACAGCACATCTCTCACTTTGTGCAGTTCTGAATCTACAGTGCAACACTACAGATGCCTTGCGAAATGGTGCAGTTTATTTATAGGAAATATTAGCAAATTCTTTACAGTGTTTTATCTGCTGTGCATTTATTCTCAAAAATGAAACAAAGTGTTGCACTCTGTATTTTCTTCTGGCTCTTCAGAACTAATCTTTGTAGCTCTTTCAGTCTTTCTCTTTAGTTTTACAGATTTTTGTATGTCTCCATCACTACCAAGTGACCTGATTTTTCTTTTCAGCCTATCACTGAAGTGTGTGGTATCCAACACAGATCAACACATTTGGAAAAATCCAGCACAGTTCCAGTTCACACATTTGGAAAACAAGGTTATATCTAACTGACTGTATGGATTGAGAACAGATAAGAAAATATATGGTTTTAGAATGTGTACCTGTCAAAGTTCTAATAAATGTCAAGGTTTTAAAAGCACTCCACATTTAGTAACTAGCAAAAGTAATAGTGGGAGATGGTTGTGGGAGAAAATCGTACATGAAAAGAAAAAAAATGCTGTAATCTTGTACTAAGCAGAAAATTAGTTTTGCCCTTCCATTATTCTAGTAGGCTGGCAAAACAGACTTAATTCATTTTGTTTATGCAAATGATATTTGATTATGCAAATAATAAACAGAAGCCTATTTTTGTAGGCATAACGTAATTTTATACTGCTCAAATGATTTGCACATCATCCCCAAAAGCAAGAACTGTACCTCCATTGTGCTACTGCCTTACTTAACACTTCAGAACACAGAAGTTCTCATGCACATTTTCATGGTGACTTCTAAATTTTGAGTTTTATTCCTTGAGGAATAAAATTTCTTTTGCCGAGGCAGACATTTCTGCAGCTAAATTTTCAGAAAAAAGACTTAGCTCATATATAGTACCTTTTAGTGAAGAAAAATATTAAATGACACAGGTGATTTGCATTTCACCAGCGGGACACTGATAAAAATTATATTGGGTCCTCACTTTCTCTGACTGGGAGTATCATGTTGTGGCTCCTATGACCATCAGGCACCTTGTACTCAGTGTGGGTTTCTAAATTAACAAAAACTGCACAAACCAGTTTGATTCTGCTTAGCTCTGTAAGATGAATATCTTCCTAAGAAAGCATTTTAAGAAACATAGATAATGTTTCCCTCTGATATATCATCTAGGAACACTTGCTATTGTGGCAAACCCAGCTGAACAAACTCTATGTCCTCTTGATATTCTCAAGGAGGTGAGATTCTACTCCTCATGCACTTCTACATCAGGATCATCTCTCTCTCGAACTAATGTTCTCAGAAAACTTTCCATGGCATTTATTTCTACTATTAGAACACTGTTTAATCACTATTAAACTGATTAATGAGAAATACTAATCTTTAAATTATTATACAAAAGACAGCTCTTATAAAAAAAAAGGAAAACACTGCTGAGTGTGAGGAGTTAAAAAACCAACTTAAGGAAGTTTTGATTGCAATGTGTTAGGACCTTGAACTTGTTCTCTTGCTCCTGTCTAATGAGGATCTCGTATGATACATTTTTCTGACTCTTTGTGGGCAAGGGTTATGTTTGCCTTCTTGACTTGTGTGCATCTTGCTGGGACAACTGCATGTCACCACTGCCTCTGAGCTATCTTTTCTTCCGAGTGCGCTATGCCCTGCTCAGAGCAACGGCCCTCCGCGGGTCTCGGATACATGGAACTCACTATGCATGCACTGTAAGAAAAACTGGAGCTTCCATTTTCTCAGCTTTTTCAATTTCATTTTAAAACAGGAGGTGTCTGTGTAGGAAGCGTGTGTCCTGCCTTGTGTGTAATTACCAGAGAAAGATAAGACAGAATAGAGATAAGAAGAATATGCATCACAACGTGGTGAATGATGGAAACTAAACTCATTCCAAAGTGAAGGCTGTGTTTCCAGGCAAATGTATGAACGGGTTCCTTTTCATCAATCTTCCTTCCTACCAAAAAGGGAAGGGCAGGAGAGACTCTGCCTTGACTTTGGGTCCTGCGGGCTTCAGCCAAGAGGTGGCGTTAAGGTGCAGTGCAAGGTTCTCTTACCAAAGCCCATTTATTCCTCAAAACCTGTTTCAGCAGACGTGTGCCCGATGTCCCCAGACACATGGAGCAGCTAGGGGAATGAAAAACGTAGCATGAAAGAGCAAGGGATTCAAAGGGCCAGTGGCCTGAATTTGGACTGGAAAACTACAGCAATTTATGACTCCAACAGCCTTGCTTGCAGTAGGTGTTTCAGCAGGTCCCACACTGCAGGTTAGCTTGTGTCTCTGCAAACAGGACCCAATTTGCAATTAAGTTAGATACAATTAAGTTAGATAATAGATTAGATACCAGATACTATTATCTTAACCCAGAAGAGGCATATTTTCAGCACATATATGCCTTTTCAGAACACCTTTACCGTAAAAGACAAGTGTTTCCAAACCAAACAAATGGAGGCAGACCTATTTTCAAAACAAACTGAAATAAAACTACTCACATTTAACACTGGTATGCAAACACTTTGGTGCAGATGAATCAACAGCAGCTGTATTAACAAAAAGTAGGTTCAGTCCAATGAAACACTAACAACACAAATAATCATAGCAAAATGGGCAGAGATGAAACTGATAATCCTAAGGTTTTCAATTCCCTATGGAATATAGTACCAGACTGCATAATATTAGCATAATTAATAAATAATGCAGATCTAATGACCACCAAATTCTAATTTTTCTCTACTGATGAACACCATTTTCTTCTATTATCTTTGTGCTTGGTCAGTTCTCAAAATCTGGCATGCATTAAATGCTGTGAAATTAGTTGAGTTAGTCCAACTATAGTTGCAATGATACTATTTGAGGATTTGATCCATTGTTTCTATCTGCATAAAAGCATAAGATAAGTGCCTCAGCAGTGCTGTGACTGGTTCAGTATCAAATCTAGATCTGTTTTTTGTGGTTTTCACCCACATCTACTTAGGTATAGAAGTTAGAGCCAGTATGGCTACATTTATTAACCTTCATTTTAATTTACAATTTAAGAAAAGCTGTATTAATTTTGTATTGGCATTTACCACTACCCAGAAAGTTTATATTTCATGGATGAGTAAGCAGCTGCTATCAGAGAGGGGAAACTGCCAACTGATGCTCCAAGATATGATTCAAGATGTCCTGAGGCTCAAGGTCATCGGTCTTCCTAGCAAAAGGAGCTATTTCATTACGCAATTACAGACAGTTTTGCACACCACGTTTTCTGTTATGTGGTAATTTGGTTTTCATTGTAAAAGATTAAATGGAGTAAGCTTCAAGAAATCAAGCATTCTTCAGCCTTCATTAAGTCCTGTGTCCATACAGGCAATGTTAAGGATGGTAAGGAGTTCCACGTCAGATTGCATATCCCTGGATATAACTGAGGCAATAGTATTTTTGACTGTAGAGGGAAAAGCAATCTCCTAGAAGATCAACATTCCAGTTGCATTTGAAGGACACTGACTTAATTTCCATCTTTTATTTTTGTGATTACTGCTAAATGTCAAAGCAAATTGTAGTTTGTACAAATGCTCAAAAGTTTTGGACATGTGGGGCTGGTCACTGTCTGGAGTGAGGCCAAACAAGTTGTAGTTTAAAAAGCAGGTGCATTTCAAAAAGATTGGAGAATATTTAGAAGGATACTGGAGAAGGCCTTTATACCCCGACCAGATTTTTCAGAGGCACAAAATTCTATAATCTCTTGTAAAGCTGTACAGAGCAGGTGGCAAATCAGCATTTCACAGCATCAGGTATGTACAGAAGAGAACATTGATACCCTTGCAATATTGCAGTTTTTGATATGTATGCAAAAGTTATCTCTACAATTAAAATCTGTGTGATTCATGTAGCACTATAATAAGAAAAATAAGTGTTTTAAGGTTAAAGATTCCAAATCTGACTTTTGAGAACTGTAAATTCAGATCGTGAAACACCTAAGAATTAGAAATTCTAGCCACTGGAACTTTTGATTAGCACCTACTGTGAGAAGCTCTTTCCAGATTGACTGAATTCTGCTGAAGGGGAACAGGACTGACATTTGAAAAAAGAATTGAAACCTGCTTGGGAACAAAGCACTTGGCTCCTTTTATACGAAGAATATCTTTTGCGTAGTCTCTTCTGAGCTGTAAGAATGTAATTCACAAAAAGACTGAAAAACACCTCTGTTACTTTCCTTTTATTTTTTGACCTTCACTCCCTCATTTAGACTTCACCAGTTGAGAATAAAATTTCAATTATATATGGCAGTGTTTGCTGCTCTTAATTAGTCCTGATGCTTCTGTATATTTATAAGTAAAGCCCTAGGATGTGAATTCTACAGTTCCTAGAGTTCACTGTTTCTGTGACATTAGCCATGAAAAAGTGAAAGTCACTTGCATACAAAAATACACAGCAGCAATCCAGCTTCCACCTCCTAATATGAGTGGGATGGTCATGAACTGTAGCATGGTGGAGGTCATAAAACTTTCAAAGAATTATTCCGACACTACAATGAAAAGATGCACTGTATTTGAGCAAGGTAACTTAAGATAAAGCTTCTGGCACTGCAAATTTACAAAAGGATTTGTCTCCTGGCAAAAAAAAAAAAAAAAAAAAACCAAAATAACCCCAAAACCCACAGCAGCAATCCGATCTATTGTTCTACAGTTTTGTGTTATTATAAAGCTCACTGCATGAGATCAGTGAATTTTTTGGTCAGAGAGCCTTTGGAGCCCAGGGGATGGAAGTCTTGCAGGAACCTAATTACAGCTATGGCCATTCAACTCCACCTGTTTCATCTGCACCTGAAGCACCTGGAAGTTTACACAGCTCCAGACAATTGACACAGGACTTTTTTTTTTTTTTTAAATTCTGAATTTTCTTTCTAGTAGTTTGTGGCTATTTGCAGTAGGGACAGCATTTGAAGAGCCATCAGGAACATGACTACATGTAGTTAGTGGAACTTCCCTCTAGGTTACTTAGGACCGATGCTGTAACTTTCTAAACATGAAAAGCTGCAACCTCACTGTTACTGTTCAGTGGTTTCTCCCAGTTAAACAAACACCTGCCCTAGTTCTCATTTTACCTTTCCTGTTAGTCCACTGCCATATACTCCTAAACAGAAACTACGAGTAAAATTGTACAGGGCAATTAGATAATATTCCTCTTCCTAACATGAACTTGTCATTTGGTGGAACAGTTTCTCGTCATAGAATTTACATCTTTCAACAGTCAGAATTCACCCAAGCTTCTCCCAAGACAAGGTCACAGTTCCAGCTGAGTGTTCTACATATCTCTTAGGGCACATCATTTTATGCCTCACTTTTAAATCCACCTACTATTATTGAGTTAGTGACAGAGAGAGGGAGGAAGGAAAGGGGAAGAAATTCAGCAGCCAGCCAAAAATAGGGCAACCAACATAAATCCTTGACTCTGATTTCACCTTTTACCTACACAGATATTGTCATAATTAAAGACTGTACACACCTTCAGCAGACATCAACTTCTTGAAATGAGCAGCCATGTGGTCTTG
The DNA here is from genome assembly GCF_017590055.1 of Onychostruthus taczanowskii. NCBI lineage: Eukaryota > Metazoa > Chordata > Aves > Passeriformes > Passeridae > Onychostruthus > Onychostruthus taczanowskii. Next base: position 561,295 of record NW_024507324.1, read on the forward strand.
AATGATGTACTGATTGGAGAGCTTGTAGGAAGGTCCAGGAGAAAAAGCTGAGAGAGAAAAAAATCTAAGTTTATTCAGTGGAACAAGCAATGTCTCAGGTAATAATAGGTCTGAAAATACTGTAATATTTATCCTCTCCTGCTTGCAATAACATCAAGTAAGCATTCTTTTATTTCAAAAAGTAGGAATAGCACAGAATGTAACATGAACAAATGGCAGATTTTTCCCAATTTTCATGTTTTTGATTACCTGAGAATTATGGCTTGCAATAAGTAGTGCATAAGCCTTTAATATTGTTGAACTCTGGAGAATAACAGAGGATCTCACTGTTTAATATCTGATAAAATAAAAAGCATTTACCATCCGAAAGATTAAATACTAGAGAATATTAAATATCAGTAGAGAGCATTAATACTATTATTAATGCTAATAGTGTTATTAGATAATATTACAAAGTACTGAAAAATGCACAGTGTTATCTCACCTCTTGGTGATACCAGACCCACCGTGAGCACTGTGTAGTTAGATAAATGGACTGGATACAGACAAGGATAGAAGTAGGGCCAGAAGAGGAACCAGATCATGGGACTGAATTGTGTTACACACAGACTGACCATGACGCCCCTCTGAATCTCTAATTTGCCAGAATTCCCAGATTCAGAAAAATTTGTCTCTGCATCTGACCTAAGTTCATTAACTCAGAAAACGAAGTGAAGAAGCAGATAAGCATTTACTCCTAATTTTTAACCTGTCAGTGTGGCTTAGATAGTTAATTTTCTTTCAATCTGCTTCCAAGCAAAAAAAAATTTCTTTCTCAAAACCCTCTAAATTCGTGACAGGATTTGTAGATGGAAAGTTACCAGCACATAGTATTCAAAAATCAACAGAATACTGATGATCAGAAACCTAATGGGCCTGACTTTCCATCCACAGACCCAGAATGACCCTTACACTGAGATAATCAGCCCATCCAACCGTATCCAGATTTGGATTTCTGAGCCAACAAAATAAATGATTGTTTCAATGTTCAAGTTCCCAATGTACAATTTAAGCTAATAACTTTGTTTCATAGCTTTTATTGTGTTTTGAAGGAATAGGAGACCTTGGGTTGAGAGTCTGGAAATCAATCCTTCTAATCTCAGTTTGGCTGCATCCTTGCTGTGTTGCTTTTTCTTATCTCTTCCCTACCAAAGTGAGCCAGTGATTCAAACTGCTTTTCACTGCCAAGGAGCTTGAATAAATTCAATTTATGGTGTCATCTTTTGAACAAACACCCTAAGAATGAGCTGGACAGGACACCTGATGCTGCATTTGTTGCTTCACTTAGTATTATTCCCTGATGTATTCCTGCAAGTGACTCTAAGTCTTCCAGAAGGGCATTGACATGAAGACTTGTTTCCAACAGCTGGTCCAGGAGCAGCAGCACATCCTAGCATGACCAGCTGAAGAAAGGTGCTTGTTCAGGTCCAGGGCCACCCATTCTGATTGTGCATGGAACACAGAGGCACAGCCAGAGTGGTTCCACCAGCTCACAAGCAGGTGCAGAGGCATCAGCAGAAGTGCTGACTCCATGTTTGCTATGAAGAATGGACAACTTGGTGCAGCATTCTGGGAAAATTGCATTTTCCTCTTGTCTCAGTTAAATTGAGCATGATAGTACAGGCACCACAATGGAATCTGATGCCTGAAGCAGACAAATACAAAGCTGAAAACCTTTCTTATCATGAGTCTTTGCATGTCCAATTTTATTCAGGGAAACCACTCATTGGTGTCAATGCCATAATAAAAAAATAAAATAGTTAAAATCAGTACTATTCTGTTCTAAAGCTCTTACATGCTGGAGACCTGTAGTTGTTCACTCCAAAACTTCTAAAAATATTTTTTTTTCATTAATTTTGCCAGATGTGCTGTAACCTCCTGCTGGCAAAAACAAGCTCTGGAGCAAGCTCTTCAGCAACATCCAGCACCATCTCTAGCTGGTTTAAAGTGGGGTGGCTCTCCTGAGTTCAAGCCCTAAATCACAGCAGCTAGTCGCTTGTCACTAAGGGAAAGAAGAAAGTATTTTGGTACATGCCCTAAATCCCTGATTGGCAGTGACAAGCTGATTTCAATATATTCAGTGAAAAAGTATGGCAGAAGAATGAAATGATAATCTAAAAAATATCCAAAGATTAAAAAGGGAGGGAAAATCCATTTATAAAAAGAACATTCTTCTCAAAATGAATAACTGCCCCAATCTGAAATGCTAAAGATATACAAGGCACTAGTAGTTTAATCTAATTTTTTCTTTCTTAAAATCTAACTCTATGCTGTGTCCAGAAAATTACTGACATTGTGCAATAAGTAACATTGTGGTTATTCCTATGTAAGGAAAGGAAAAAAAAAATCAAATTCCTTTCTTCACCAGAGACTTTCTGCTGAACTTTGGCAAGTTATTCTGTGTTTTTGTGTCTCAATCTCTCTGAAGAGAGGACACGAAAAAGTACATCCCTTTCTCAAAGAAAAGGCTTTAAGGGTAAAAACAATGAAATGAGGAGACTTAGGGGGTGTCCAACTAAGTATTTCCCACCATTACAGAGGGCCATCTTATTTGAGCTCACTGGAAAGTTTACACTTTCAAACAATTTTTTCTAATGTTTTCTTTGAGCAACTTCAAATTGAAGGAAATGAGAAACTGAAATCTACTGGGAATTTTAAGTAGCCCTGTTAAGAGGCTCTGTTGATGGTGCAAACACACATCAAGTCAAATTGAAACAGCCCTTTTGTATGCTGTAAAGACAGGCAATGTTCTTAAGCCCATTTTTGAACAGATTCCTAGTTCTGTATTTTCTCCTGCCTTACACAGATGTCATTTGCTGCAACATTCAGCAAATTGCTTGATCCAAGTTTTCAGCATTTCAGAGTCTCAACATTTTCTATATATGAGCACAGATCTATGTACAGAAAGTTGCCTGCTTTTGAAAATCTTTCCAAACTCAGAGGACTATTGTACTTCTAATGCATCAATATTTTGCTTCTACATTGAGGAAAGATCTCCAGGAAACCAGGACCCAAGAACAAATAATAAAGAACAGTGACAAGCCCCTTAACAGTGATTCTTTTTTTATTTCCAACTTTATAATGGCTTTCCTAGCAACTTCTTATAGTCCTGAATGTGTACTTGTGTGATGACTAATTTACCTAGTTTCCCTTGATTGAATTGCAAGAGATTACCTCTGCAGATCATGTCTGGAGAATATATCATGTCTAGAGGTATAATGTCATACCATAAATCCAGTTGTAGCAGTATTAAAGTTTGACTGATACACAATGACAGTGATAAAACATGTCTTTTCTATGTAGCTGAAAACCAAAAATAGGCTTCTGAAAAACACAGGAGGTGACTTTGCTTCTCACCAGACTGCTGATTCAAAGCCACTGCTTTTTGCTTCTTACTGGGGTAAAAGTCTGTTCCCTGTAACACATCAATTATTTTACTCTTTGAAGACTAAAACATAACTGCAGACCTGCTATACTGAAAGGAGTTTATACCACTGTTAACTGTTAATTCCTACAAGTGGGAATATGGACTTGGAGAAGGTGCAGTGGAACAGCATTTCTGAGAAGAGAAGTTTAAGGCAGAACAGCTTTCCAGCAGTTCTTCCACAGGAGCTTGGCAAACATCCTGAACAGGAATGCTGTTTGTCTAAATTAAGACAATGAGATATAGAGCAGATACTAGAAGGACTTATTTCAATAATAAAACATGTATTTTTAATAGTGTCAAAATATTTAAGCTGTTATTCCAAAATTAAAGCACTTAGTCACTTTTTAATAATGTGAATACTTACGGCTACTTTTGAGACTCGTGTCTTCTGAAAGGTCCCATCAAGGAGTATGTAGGCACCATGGTTATATGGGATCCTTGGTAAGGAAGGAAAATGTATTGACTATGTATTAATGAAAACATTAAGAATTATTACTATCTTTCTGCAGGTCCTTATGGGAATTACTGAAGGATCATCTCCTGGCCAGAATGCCACATTGCAACTGATACAGGTATGGAAAGGCTGGAACTTTGGAATTTACTTTCCCTGCCAGATTTGTTCTGTTTGCTTTAATCCCTCTCAGTTAATAGGGCCCTTTAGACCAGATTCTTTGAGAGAAAATTCTCTGTTACAACAGCATTAGCAGGGCAATTTTCTACAGGCCACAGAAATGAGCCATGGCATTGTGCAAAGGTCACATATTTTGCAATCTGAAAGATTATCTCTGCTAAACATCTTCAAGGCAAAAGAAGGAGCAGCTCAGTCTGTTACTGTGCTGCTTGTGCCCAAGTGAAGCAGTGGGGAAAGAAAGTGTAGCATTGAAGATTTTCTACAGATACTCCACAAAATAGAATAGGCTCACATCACAAAAGCCAGACCTAGAAAAGCCAGACTCAATACAGCAAAGAAAGCAAACAAGTCCCCACTCACTTTGAATTAAAGGCAGGTTGCAAGAAGACAAATTCTACATACACAGAATTCCACCTACTTTATGAATAAATGTTGCACTGCTGACAGATGAATTTCTCTCAGACAAGTAACAGGGTAAATTTGACAGCTAACAGGTAAAATTTAACAGCTGAAAGGGCCAAGTCTCAGTTTCCAAAGTTACATAAGTTCACAGGAGTCAGACTGACACAGACTCATAGGAAATCCAGAAGATTTCCATCCCTATGTGTCCAGTGGTACAGTTTTCAAACCAATCATGTTTCTGACTCCCACTAAAATCAAGGAAAAGCTGGTACCTTAATTTGCAAGTCTGATCATGGAGACTAAACTTCAGTCCTCATTTTTAACTTACTTTCATCTTAGTGAAACTATTTGTCTATATGCAAAAGTTCCAGCAATAATTTTAACTTTAATTTAAATAGATGTCTTCAGTTTAAAGACTGATTTTGATTCATCTTAAACCTACTCCTCGTTAATGTGAAGCAAGCCAGTAGCACTGCAATGTGCATACATAATCTTCTCTACCAGATAAATCTTATCACTTTAAACCCACACATAAAATTCCATGCTTCTTAAGCAGATAAGTCAACTGGCATACAGGAACCTGGTGCTCAGTATCTTTATACTCCAAAGGGTTGTCTGGCAGCAGAAGTTGCTTAATTGTGAACTTGGATTTCCCTGATTTGATTTGACAGTTGTAAAGGAAATATCTCCTTAGAGATGATCCTGAATGTCAAAGGACACACCAAGTGTCATCAGAACTGGAAAAATCAATACCATTCTTTCTTTGGTTTCAAGGCAATGCTGTAATTTGGGGGAGGAACCAGGGGTGTCTGTCTCTTAAACAATGAAACCTTTTCTTTTGTCCTCATATACATATTTCAGAATGACTTTTGGTTTCAAAGACTTTGTTGCAAGTTCACAAACCATATGTTTACACCTTTAAGCAATATCTAAGGGCAGAGAATTTAATCAGGTTTTAAACCTTTATTGATGACACCTGAAAAAGAGGCTGTTTCTTTCAGAGAGTGCACTTTCCACTGGTTCTGAAATTCAGGCCTCACACTGGGAGCTTAGATTTTAACAAAATCACCTGTCTGGAATGGCCTTCTTAAAGATAAAAGGATGCAGGTAACAGAGGGCATTAGGCAGTGTTCTCAGAAAACAAAGGCTGGAAAGATTATGAGCGGTGCTTTTTTAACTTGTTTTTCTATCAGATTTTCTGCCACCTTAGACATAAAATAAAAATGCTATTAAATAAATGGGAGCAGAGTAAACTTAATTACACTTTTCCTCTATGCTCATATTTCTAATTGTCATGGGTCCCTAAGTTAATAAAATCATCAAAAGGTCAGTTTGGTGGTGTGTTTTTTTTTTTTTTTTTTTTTTTTTTTTTTTGTCTTTTGAAAATATCCTTCTGTAGTCACAACAGGATATGGGCAAAAGAAGTTACTGCTCTCAAATCCAAGGTAACACATCAAAATATTTGGGTTTTTTTAATGCTATTTATTTAGTTGTATTCCTTAAGTATTTTTAGTAATGCTTTGGAAAATAGTGGAACTTAATAATAGATTCATATATACTGGCTAAAGATTTAAAAACAAATTAGTCTAGCTACATCTCATATATTACTACTAATAATTTTGATTCTTTATTTTGAAATATAAATTATCTCTGGCTTAATCTTTACTTCTTTTGGCTTTCCTTTTAATGTCAAACTTATTTGAAAAGCACGAAAGATAGAAGGATATTATATTGAAAAGATGTCTTATCCATGTGCAACTTTAGGACAAAGAAATTCTTTATCTTCTTGCGTCCAATCCTACCACTTCAGCTCAACAATGGCCCTACAATTATTTGAAGCAGAAAAACATCAGTGGGAAACTGCTCTGGGTGAGGACAGGTAAAATGAAAGAAGCATGTACCAAAAATTGTAACTCTTTAGCAAAAGTACATTTAATTTAATAAATGCAGGCTACATGTAACCCATGATTCAGGCACTAAACAGTTGGTTGTGATGGAACAAAGTCACAGTAATGGTAGACCTTTAATTAACCAGTCCCTCACAGGAGCATTTTTCAGCAGTTGACTCATACCAGAATGTTACTGCTGTTATTTGAACTCTGGTGACTTCCTGAAGTCTCAATCAGATCACTGTCCCAGGCTCTGTACAAACAGTCAGGCACTCATTAACAGACCCAAGAAGTTTATAACTGAAGTTTGCAAACAAGATAAATAGCAGTTACGGGGTAGAAAAAGTATTGTCTTTGTTGTGGAGGCTGAAAAAGCTGGCTTTGTTCATTGTAACGAGATTAAAAGATTTAATGTCAAAGAAGTGCAACTTGATTTTCTGAGTATCAGACCTGTGAATAAACCTCAGGACATCTACTTTTAACTTTGTTGAAATATGCAGAATTTTCATTCTAATGAGAAGAAACACTGCATGCCATGTTTGACTTAGGGAGCCCTACAATCTCCAAGGAATGGTGTGTTTCCCAATAGAAAGCCATGGAAAAAATAAAATTGTTTTGCCAAGAAGTATTTTGAAAACGGATCAGATGATAGTTCAGGTTCTGAAGATTCATTGGGATGATCAACACCACGCATGGAGGCAGAGCGTAGGCAAGGTGATGCCACTGGCAACATCCTCCAGTTAACTGCAAGATCAGGCCTTGAATGATGAACACCCTTCTTCAGAGCAAAATGTCCGATGGTGTAACGAGGGCACTGTCTGGTAGAGTTTCTGAATGTGAAAGGTTCAGTCTCTTAACAGCAGTTATTTGTCAATGCTCCTTACAAGCCAAACTCCTGTGGGCTTTTACACACAGACTTTGTAAAACCATGCTTTAGCACTATCTTTAAAATAGCTCAGCACCTATTCATATGCTATTATTTCTGCCTTTTCTTACAATGAAAAGAAGTAGTCTGCAGCATTTGAAATGCTGGTGTTAATTTTTGCGAAGTTTTTAATTTGAGCCACAGCAGACTGAGAGAGAGCAAAGCTTTACCCTCACCTCTGCTTAAAATCAAGTCCAACAACAGAAAATGTTGTGTTTTGGGATAGTTTTGGAATGGAGGAATTTTTTAATCCATCATGACCCCCTCTGTTAAATCTGTGTAAGATGCAGTAGGGAATCTATACCACACACTCAATACTTACTTACCCAAGTATAAATTAAGCCCTGATCTTTGCAGTCATTGGGTGAGGGAACAAGACCTAGATATAACAGGGGCTCATTTCTATTTAATGATTTGTTTTGTTGTCAACACAGTCTCTTCAATGTCTTTGTGTTTTCTGTATTTCTGTAACACCTTAATCTGTCTCCACACAGAAACACTGCAGCAGTAACAGTTTGTGTTACTGTGTAACTGTCCATTTGTGCTAAACAGCTTTAATTTTACTGGATTATAATAAATCAGTGTAATTGGTTAGCATTATACTTTGCTATTTTACATCCGTGCACAGTTCTTTCAAGAGGAGACACAGACTAAATTACATATGAGAAAAATCAGATCTTTTTTATAGCAGACAGATAGATGCTAAAATATTTTACCCATTGGTTTGCATTCTATAGCAATCAAACCTATTGAATATAAACCACAGCACACCTAAAAAGGTGACAGTAAAAGTGCTGAATGGAAGTTAAAAGAAAAAGAGACGCTTTTTTTTCACATTTTCAATAATTACAATGGACAGATAAGAAATGACCTTGCTATTGGTATTCACAGAAAACATAAGACCAACTCTTTCTGAATATTCAAAATGATCTACAATGAAATAGATTCAAACATACACTAAGCACTTGCTGCTGTGAGAGGATCATTCTCCAAAACCAAGGGATTTGATTCTGAAGATTTGTACTTGTCTCCAGTAAGCTGCTGAACAGCATCACCTCCCGGATTTGAGGGCTCTGTGTGTTGAAAAATTTGGCTCTCAGTACAAAAGTTAGTGACAAGTGCCATTTTTAAGATGGTTCCAAACATCAGTCTAGTTTCCTGTGCTATTATTCTCTACTGACAAAAAATCCTCTTTCACATAGTCATATTTTAGGATTCATCTCCACATTCTACAGTGGTCTAGAAAGTTGGGCATTCATGAGGCCATTCCCATTGATGTGGAAATGTGGAAAGTTTAGAATAGTTCTGAAGCAGAAAATAGGTACATACCTATTAAGCAGTGGCATTTATGTTTGAAATCAGGGTTTTCTATTGATAGAGCAAGTTAGGGTAAAAAGGAGTGGACCTTTATCCACAGGAATGCAGAGCTACAGTGTCTGAGATATACACTTGGCATTCAGACTTGACTAACAGCCATTTTTCAGCATCCTAAAACCCACATTAACTTCCTAGTGGACTGGAATTACTCTAGGTCTGTGTCTCAATAACTGCAGAAGCCTGGATCCCTTGTCAGGCATCAGCTATGGAAGCAGCATTTACAAACTTAATCCAGAACACTAAAACAAATCCAGCTTGACTATTGTTTGTGCAGGACTTTAAAGCTGATCCAAAGATTTCCAGAAAAATAGGATTTTCTGTAGCATTGTTTGTTGGTTTGTTGGTTTGTCAAAACAGAAATATTTTGCAGAGAAAGAATAGGGTTTCTCTAAATCCATAACTAAGGTCTGCAAGGAGTCCTGCCAGCTGCAGGAGAGCAGAGGCTCCCAGGACTCATTCACACCATATGGTCTCCCCTCTGTTGCATCCGCAGCCAGTCCAACACTTGCTGTTTCCAGGCCCACCAGCTTTGTGGAAGTAGCAGGACCATCCTCTCTTGTGAACCCCAAAACTACATTTGGCTTCCTGCTGAGCAGCACGAAACCTGAGACCTTTGAGAACTCAGCTTATGCCCAATCTCTGAGTCTTGAAGCCTTGAGAGACCCTCCCCTAGGCTTCTTGGGACTCACTCTGGTACAAATTGCTAAAAAATGTGAAAATTTGAAAGCTCTGGAACCTGGAAATCGAGACAGACCCTCCAGATTCAACCAACTAAAAAAGAAAAAAGAATGTAAAGGCACAAGCAGAGGGGTTCTAATATTTATTCTAATAAGGCACCATGTATTTATCTTAGTTTTGGAACTTTCTGTGGAACAGACCTTTCACCCAACTGCCTCTACTAAAGCTTATCATAGTTGTATGGGATGAACATGGTGATATTTGTATTTTGTGGTATTTATTTATTGATATCATAAACCACATGATTAACTGTTAAGAGCTGGAGGCAAATTAAGCAACTGTTACAGTTACATAAGTGATACCCTAGCAAGCCCCTGTGAAGATATGGATGAACTCAAACCCAGGCCACCCTCCCACTGATCATGCGATCCAATTTTAGCAGTGCGCCTGTCAGCTGCAAGGCCCCTCAACAGAGCAAAGACACTCCTTTTCAAATGCCTTTGCTGTCATCGGGTGGTATCCACCTAGCTACAGAGAAAACATGGAGAAGCAATGAGAGACAGATGAAAGCAAGAAAGATCAAGGCAGTCCTTCATCAAATTTCATTGATGTGTAAAGGGAGGTGCTACAGTCTGGATGTCTATACAGCAGAAAAATAAGAACAGGAGACAAATAATAAGAAAACCATAAAAGCATGTGGAAAAATTATTACTCTGCTCTTTATTTTCTATCTCTTGTCATTAGCAAAACAGAACACGGCATAACTAGCGTTGTATATTAGGAGGATGTCTTTCTTTTTGTAAGCGCTCAGACATTTTCACCCCTGCATGTCATTTCTGCATACAGATCAATTATTTCTTCTCATCCAGGACAGATACATAATTTCCTAGTAATGCTTTCAAGATTCTGAAATAAATAGAAAGAGCACCTTAATTGTATCAGTCCTTTTATCTCAATTAAACATCTGTGGGCTGCTCAAGTACTGATTAGCCTATACTCTCACCCTGCAGGATAAAGAATGACTCCTACTGAGCTTCTCATGGGCCAGAGCTCATCTGCAAATTGTTACCATTTACACAGCATCCAAATGAAAGAACTTGACAGCAAGGAGCCTATTCATTAATATATAAACTGTAGTTGATGAAGGACAAATTACATGATTGCCTGAGAAAGTAACTGAGCTACCTCTCAAGTACACAGCCATGCTGTGGAAGCCCATGGATTTCAGTGCAACACAGTCAAGTACTTATTTTAATAAAGGCAGGAACACTTTTTTGGGTTTCTAAAATAAGCACAATGTAAGTGAAACACTTCACATTTATCAACAAGAAAAATGGCCCCTTTCTGGGCAGGTAAAATCAAGATATAAATAAATTTGTGCTGTCTCTGCTGATGGATATGAACTCGTAGCTGGCACTTTGCTTCAGTTATTTTAGAGACCTTTAAAAATTCAAGCCCTGTAATCACATCTACCCCCATCTCCCCCATTTCTTCTAAAAATCTGTTTTTCTTCTTAGCAGAGAGAACATTGACTTTAGAACATTGACTGCAATACAGTCTTTCCCTTCTACCAATGCCCAAAACTCAGCTTGGACATGGTCTAGATCTTGGAGTATCCCTTTCTCTGCTGCCTGGGAGGTTTGTGGCAGCATCCAGCCAAGGATGTGCAGCCTACTCCATCAGCATGCTCTGCTCTCCCCCAGGGCAAGCAAATGTCTTCTCTCTATTCCTTGTGAAGAAGGTCGAGTGCTGTGGCAATGGAAATTTCCTTGAGCTTCAAATTGCTATGAAGGGTTTTGTTGTTGTGACTGCGCAGCAATGTACTGTCAGATTTTAGGAATATGTTTATAATTAGTGCCTAACTTAGAGAATGAAAGACCATGAGGTGTACCTTTTCCCCTTCCAATCTGTTTTGTCTAGTTAAAAGAGGTTTAAAGTTTCTCAGTGCAATAGCTGTCCTTCACTCTGTGCAGACATGTGCCTCACAAAATGAGTCTTGATCTGCCACATTTAAGCACTAGCACAGCCAGCCAGTCACGAGAAACAATTTAAGAACAAATAAGCACTGCAACATGAGATGGGTGGTGTTGGAAAACCCTGAGGTTTATGTGTATACCACACTGGTCAGCCAAAGATTGAAGGCCACTTTTCTCCAAAAGGCTGAGAAAGGAAAAAGGGAAAGTATTGAGTTCTTGTTGTGTTCTTAGACTTTCCGAGACAGCTACTTATGGCCAGTACTTGAGACATATCTGACTAAATGAACTTCTAGTCAGATGCAGGGCCACACTGGCAAAGTGTTTCGTCACTTTACAGCCTTCCTATAAACTATGTTATTTACAATGTAAGTTATAAATGAGAAAAAACTATACAGAGTCAGTTTCTTCTGTCATTATAGCTTGGCTGATAACTCGTCTCCATTGTTTTAAGCAATAAAAAGCCACAGGCTGCATCAGGGCTACTGATCTACAAACAGAAGAAACCCCAACTCTACTTGTCTAGTAGTATGTTTTATTTACTATTTGATCTCCTCCTGCCTATAAAGGTTGAAACTGGAAATAATGCCTAGTAGGGAAAAAGACCTACCACAGAACAGAGAAAATTCACTATTAATTAACAGACCTTCACACAACTTATTCCATTAATTTTATCCTAGTGTTTACATGCCAAGGTATGGCAGGACATGTGTGAACTACATTAATTCAGAATTAAGAATGTACCTTAAAAATAAATTAAACCAAAAGATTGAAAGGGAGCACAGAAAGAAACATTTAACTAGAGCAGCTGGTAATTGCTGTCTCTTCTCCCTTGAGTTTTAGATTTTTTTCCATTACTTGACTGGATTTCCTCTGCTCATGCACATGCTTTGACTTTTTCTACATGACATGACATTGGAATGTTATTGCCTGACAAAGCAAGAAATTTTGAAGCCGACTTCTGTTCTATACGGTGACAAATTGCTAAATTTTCCCTCTTTCTGTCAGGTATAAAGCATTGTAAGATAAAACCAGTGTTCAGAACAGTTGCTGAAATTACAGTATTGCATAAATTAAATACAAAAATAAGTGTATCATTTATTTTGTCAGGATTTCAACAAGAAAATAATTTCGTCCCTTTACATCGTCATGCTGTTTAGTATTATAGTATTATTTCTATTTTCCATTTTTTAACCTCCAGAACTGTAAACCATCCCTGATGTGCCATGTGGTAGGTCAAAGGTGACCATCTTGAACATAAGATCTTCACAAGGAACTGCAGATCCCATTTGAAACCTGCTGGCTCACAGCAGTATGCTACAAGTTTCTGCAGTTCACAGAGGTAATACGGCCTCTTCCTGCAGCAGCTGCACCAGACAGAAATAACAGACTGATGGCTGAAGAGGGGAAAGAAAAAACTGGGAACTTCTTATTTTCTCTGTGTCACGTCAGGGGCCTGCTGTGCACTTGGCAGGGTGGCCAGGAAGCTCAGTCCAGCACCTTCAGCACTGGTGAGGCATAAGGAGTGTCAGGTGTCACAAAGCAAGGTCACCATCAGCCACAAGTGTGGCCACAGCAGCGACACGGGAGGGTGAAGCACTGGAAATTCCAGTGAACTGGGAATTTCTTCAGAATATGCAAAAGCTCCTGGTGGCCCAAAGCCAATAAAACAGCTCTGCTCCATCTAGTCATAAAGCCTCCAGCACAAGGATAGCAGGAACAGTGATACTTCTGTTCCTAAATGCCAAGGGAAAAACCCATATCTGGCTGTATGAAGCACGATTCAGGGGATAACTACAGAGCCAGTACAAGGCACTGAGGGTACAAGCACTGTCTGTTCAAGAAGCTGAGCTTTCTGTGACATATCTCAATAAAATAATGTTCTTTTGTATCATAACTGCAGTCCATCTAGTTAAGCATCCTACCACCAGGATACTTTGAAGTACCTGAAAAAAACCCTTCAGCAATTGAATACATAACCCAATCCGTTCTTGTTCTCATACTACATCTTCTAACACCCAGAAGTTACCTTCTGAATAAAGGAAGAGATTAATTATTCTTCCCAGTAAGTATTAAAATTTGCTATGGAGTAGTTGATACATCAGTTTGTGTCATTTTTAAAGACAATTAAAAGGATGACAGATCTCAGTATTTATCAATACATTTTTGTACTAGCAAACACTTCAGCAGCTGCCTTGAAAGAGTTTCAATTTCTCTGAAGTGGCAAGTAGTATTAACTCAGCATTTTAAAATTTTCCAAGTACTCCTGTGAACTGTATACTGTGACACTTCAACCAATGAGGCCAAATTAACAACTTCAAAGTTTTAAATTAAGTAACTAAAGACAGCCACTGATGTCTAAATGTGCTGAGATAAAATCAAACCTGTGATTTACAGCCAAATTCTCTAAAGATGCACTGTCACAAAGTTAATGTGGAATTGGGGGACAGGGGAAAACATGTTATCAGCTATTAATGATGAACTCAGCCAAAGCTGAGATCAGCAAAATTTTGGGGGAATTATACATGGTAAAGTTTTCATCATGTGTTTATGAGATCTTGGCTTAATCACCTGTTGCAGGATGAAAAGGATGGTATTTTTATGTGTTTTTCCTGAGTGACAAACATAAAAGCTTTCAGTAGGAATTCACTTGCCATGCAGAATGGGGCCAAACAGTTGTAAATAACTAAAAGAGTTAAAGACTTTCTCATTATCCTAAAGGATCAGGCTGCCAGCACCAGCCAGATCTTGAAGTCTCTATTTGCCTAGCTGTACCTGCATATTCCTTGGTGTGTCTTAAAAAAGATCTTTGAACTCTGCATTTTTGGGCAACTACAGCTCTTTGTGTATGAATGAGCTTGTTTCTATAACTTCATAACAATCTCATTTATTTAGATGGGAACTTCTTTATATTGTTGCAATTTCTTAATATTTTCATACTATGTAGTCCAGAAGAATCAGGAAACCTTTTCTGCATATTTTTATTTCTTTGTAATACATTAAAAAAAACTGTAGAGAGAAAAAACACTTCATAAAACCTGTTTCCCATTTTTATCCTTTACAACTGGCCCAATAAAGCACTTAAAAATATATAATGATTGTAAATGGGCAAGTGCATTTTACTTGTGATTTTTAATCACAATTGTAAATTTGGTTCCTACTCCAGCCCCCACTAAAGTCCACAATGATGTTGACATCGGCCTCAATAAAGTCACAATTTGATCCTCTAGAAGCTCACTAGTGTTTCCAAGCAGAAGGTATGAAGAAATATGGGCACGTTTGTGAAAGCAACAGAGAGGCCACACCTCTATCTTGTATTCCAAAACAATGTACTCAAGTAGTTTCTTCAAATAACTTGAGGGCTTAGCTGTAGGGCCTTTGTTGGCTGCTGTTGGTAAATTCCAATAGACTGCTAAAGACTTAACAAAATGAACTCTGAAAAAAATGTGCAGCTGTATTGGACCATTGCAACTAAATTTATTTTCTGAAAAAAGGCACTTTCTACTAGCAGTTCATTAAAAAAACCCCAAACAACCAAAGTATCTGATTACAATGAATCCCTATGAAGGAGGTCTGAGTATCTTCAGATGTATTAACATTTGCAAGGTGGCACTGACTACTACAGCAAAACACTGGCTGGCTTCATCATGGAGACTCAGATCTTCTTCTCCGTAAATGACCTACAGTGGGATGGGAAAATTCTTCTGATTCTTATGTGCTCTTTCTTGTCTTCTCAAATGGTGCAAAGCACAGGTTAGATCAGAAAGCAAGAGAGCATTCAGTAGGAGAGAACATTGTTTAAAACTACAGCACTATGAAGGTAACAGGTTTTACTGACACGGGATTTTTATTTATTATTATTTTCACTGTGCAAGCAAGAGCATTCCTGTTACAAGGCGAAATTAGTTAACAGAGCAAGAGCATACAGCATAGTAGGGGAGCCCTGCTGTTCCTTGCAGAAAGAACGTCAGAAGTGAAAGGAGGAGGTATTAAATGCAATTCCCTGCTGCTCGCTCTCTTAAGGCACCGGCAGCTCTCCGCTGGAGGCCTGCTAGCTGCAATCAAAGTTTGCCCTAAGAAACCTTCACCACAAAACCATAAGCACCAGCAACACACCAGAGTAGAAAGCTCTTACTAAATTTTAGCACACTCCTGGAAGCCTTACGTGAAGGAGAATCCTCAGTTCTGCTTTTTCCGAGCGAGGCTCTACGGGATTTCAGAGGATCACAGGGCACTGGAGGCGGGAAGGGATCTCTGGAGGTTATTTGGTCCGGCCCCCTGCTGTAGCAGGGCCACCCAGAGCTGGAGGCGCAGAGCCGTGCCCGGGCGGCTTTCGGTGTTTCCTACGAGGACGGACAGCTCACCGGGCAAGCTGTGCCTGTGCTCTGTCAGCCTCACGGGGGACAGGGCTTCCCGGTGTTCATCCAGAGAGTTCCCACTGTTCCCCGTAGGTGCCTATGGCCCCTGGTATCACTGGGCTCCCCTTGGAAGGGCTCTGCTCCTGGCTCCAGGCCGCCCGCTGCCCTCCCGCAGGCCGAGAGAGGCAGGGGAGGAGGGAAGGAGGGAGGGAGCCCGCCGAGGTGCCGCGGCCCCGGCCCCACACAGCAGCACCCGCGGATCAGCCCGTGCCCGCGGCCGCCCGGGGAGGAGCGCTGTGCCCTGCCCCAGCCGTGCCCGCCCCTGGCTCGCTGCCCCGCGGCCATCCACGCCCTCGCATCCATCCATCCATCCATCCATCCATCCATCCATCCATCCATCCATCCATCCATCCATCCATCCATCCATCCATCCATCCATCCATCCATCCATCCATCCCTTCCCGTTTCCCTCGGGGCCCTTCCCCTCGGGCGCTCTCCTCCCGCAGCAGCAGCGCCGGCGTTGGCTGCGTTGGCGGGGGCACTCCGGAGCCGCTCCAGGCGCTGCTATTTATAGCTCAGCCGCGCTATTTTTAGAGGCGAGCGCGGGTCTGGCTCGGCAGCCGAAGCGTGTGCGGCTGGGAGCGGCGCGGCCCCTCAGCGCTCGCGCACGGCGGCAGGAGAGTCATACGGGAGGCTCCGCTTGGCGCATTAAACATTTCAGGCTCCAGCGCGGGGTTCAGCCTCGGAGGGGGGACCCAGAGGGGCACCTGCACCTAAAGTCTGAGGTGTGAGCAAAGCCAAAGTGACCCGAAGAGCAATATTGGCGGTCAGCAGGCCCTGTGAGGGCTGTGCCTTAGTGCCTTTCTGAACCGGGCATCTCTTTGAAGGTAGCGCAAGAAACACTAGGCCTCAAAGCAGGAATGCTCCCCACACATCTGATGTTCAGGGTGATGTTAATGATGTAAAGAGCTATTGGTTGAGATGAATGCTTGAAGCATAAATATCAGTCATAAAAGTGCTTAGTTATTGATATTCAGTCTTTGGAGCTATCTTAGGAACAGGCATTATTGTGGGAGTTCATTAGCCGTTTTGAGAGCGTGCACTCACCCTGAAAGGTATGTCCTCTCTTTCCTTGGTACGTTAAATTCACATTAAACTTAAAGGGAGCCACGTGTGTGTAATGAACCAGTGTATAGCCCAGGGCACGCACTCTCTGTCACCGGCCTCCATTATCTGCATTAAGTGACCAGAGGATAAATTAGACCACATGTCATCACTACCCTGATATTTCTTGCAGTTTTTAAAAAATGTGTTTGTTCAGAACTCTGCATCCACTCCCTGTCAGATCATGCAGCTCCCCAAGCTGTTGAGAAGCTGTGTGGCAGTGCAGAGCTGGAACTGAAGAAACCTCAGGGAAAGAACACAGGTCATACGATTAGGCAAAAACTTTATACCAAAGGAAAGCATAGGCTCATGTAAATTTGAAGCAAATTCTTCATGGGATTGTTAGCAGGGATAAAATCATGCATTTTCAGAGCCCAGATAGTATTTTAGCACTTCAGCTGAAGGACTGTTTTAATTAACAGGCAGTTATAGCACTCTTACTTACTGTGCCTGAGCCACTGCAGAGGAGCAGCTTTGTTTTAGCACATGTGTTTCACCCACTGTAGAATAAGAGATGAGGAAGGGCACTCTGAGTAGAGCATACTGATCACTGGTGCTCCTTGTGTGTACCTAAAGAGGTTTAAACATCAATACCATGCTCCAGAAAAGAATATAAGTTGTAGTACATAAATTGTTGCAGTCCCTTGCCATTTTTTATACAGAGGGTGACCTTCTCTTCCAGAGTTGTCCTAGAAGTCTCTTCTCTGAAAGCCATCTTGAGCCCAAGTGGCATACAGGGCAAGAATGGATCTAGAATGAAGCAGTAACTGTACAGCAGGTAGGTTAAACTTCCAGCTTCAAAGAATTGTTCAATATTTTCAGTCACTTCAAAAAATATGCCCATGTGGCAAGTGGAAGACAGACGCTCTACATAGAAGTCTCCAGATTAATTAAATTGGGCAACTAAACATTTGTGTATGCTAACTTCTTGTCTTCTAGCAGATCACTACGAGTGAGAAATGTTCTAAAGAGCAAGCTGTGTTTCAAATTTCACCTAGGCAGTTCATTTGCATAGAAATAACTGAGTAGTCCTTTAATTATCCCATAGTTCTGCTGAAGATAGACAAGAGCTATAGCTCATACTCTCTCAGTTATCTTAGTGTAGCAAGAATAACAAGTAGCTAGAAAAAAAGCATTTTTGTTATTGAAGTCAGGACACACATGTCTGAATTCACACAGGGAACAGATGTCATAAGTAAGAAGATACCATTTATCCACACTCGCCGTTTGGGGTCAGACCAAGAGAAAGTTGCGTAGATCACACACCTGCAACGAAGAAAAGTTTCTCTTAATGTGCTGTTTCTTTTACAACCAAGACAAAGCTTAAAACACCTGCTTTTCTCACACCAGTCATTGTTTTGATTAAAGAGGAGGAAAACCAAAACAAACATCTTATGTAGAAGATACAGAGCTGTTTTGAAGAGCTTCCTTTACAAGCACTCCTCTTGAGACCCTGTCCCTGTCATAAAGTGGATCTCCTGTCTGAGCTACCTTACTCTGTGAGCAGGTATGTTTGCATGCTTTTATTGCCTTTTCATGTAGGGCAGGTCTGTGGCTTGTATTCAATTAGCATATCTTTTGCTGGCACTCTTGAAAAGATTAAAAAAAAGGCTAGTTGAAAGCAAACTATTAAAGAAATTCAGAATGCTGGGGAATAAGCAAAAGAGAAAGATCATCAAGCAGCAAATTGCTGTTTATCGTCATAAAGAGAAAATAAGCTGTCTGCAGTTCTTCCTTTTCTTTAATTAGACTTAGCAGCTTCTCTTCATGCTGACCATGACAGAGTTTTGCTCACAGCCTTACTTTTGTTAAAGTCAGTAACAAGATTTTTTCGAAGACCCAATTTTGCAAGAATAAGGCAATCTCAGTCTTACTTTATATAACTTCTGATTTGATGTTTCTGGACAATATTTGTCTCATACCTAAAGAAAGAAATACAACTCTTTCAAAGTGATTTGGTCAAGTTATACTCAGTGTTTGTGTTTGCAAAAATTATGATTAAGCAACTTTTTTCTTTTAATTCGCAAGTGGGAATAAGAAGCTTTGAACTTTAAACTTGATTATTGTGACATGCCAGTTATGTTGTTATTTTCAGTTTTTCTGATACAATTTGGTCAGGAGACAACATAAAATGAAGTAATAATAAATATTGGTCTGGTTCTGTAACCTTTTATTTGAGTGAGTAATAGCACTGAGACTGGAGGCACTGCTACTTCTGCAGGTAGAAGAACAGTGATGGGAACATTTTGTTTCTTAAAGATTTAATTCATTAATAAAGTTCAAGAAGGATGTATAAAAATTCAGTGTTGCTGGACTTTTCAAGAGGCACAGCAACTAAACAAACAGCTGAACGATGTAGCAGCAGCAGGAGACCTGCTAATGCAAATACTTAGTGGTGTGACTCATAGAAAACAAGCTGAAAGAAAAACATTAACCAGCTTGCCCTTTCTCCCTCTGTCCTTCCCTCCCTCCTTCCCTCCTATCTGCTTCCCTCTCCCCCCATGTTCTATCTTAAAAGCACAAGCAGATCAACACCACAGAGTTTTTCCCTACTTGCGGGTTGTATATCCAAAAGAATTGGTAAGGAAGGCAAAGGTGTGATGTCATTCCATTTGAAATTGTAAACCAATCTATGCCAGTCTCCCTCTTGCTGAATCCCCAAAAGAGGTCTAAAGAGCTTTTCTATCTGTCTTACTACATTTGTTAGTCACCATCTCAGTGGATAGGGCAAATCCAAACATGGAGAACAATCCTGGAGTAAAAAAAGCCATCAAGTCTAAGACTTCAAATGTAGTGGTGCTGCAAAAAACTCCTAGAGGCTTTAGAACCTAATTTTCAGAACCATAACTATCAGGCATAACTGTATAATCCCAATCTTCCGTGATCTTAATCCAACTGGGATAGTTTTGGGATTTTCATATGAATTAATGGCTTTGGTTTTCTGCTTTCTTTCTCTCTGTGCTTCTTTCAGTGGATACTGTTAAAAGCTGGGTCAACTGTGGTATGTTTGGAGTTTTCTCTGCAGTTGTCTGTGGCTTTATTATTCTAAATTTTCTTTCCAGGAAGCTGCAGTCATATGAATTTAACCAACATACCTCTCTCTCATTGCGAAGTGGTCACATTAGCAAAGGGTCACGTTTGTGTCAATGTGAGATTCAAATTATTAGAATTGAAAAGTATTTATTGATTGTAGTTGCCATATACAATTATCACTCAGGGAGGAGACCACTCCCTTAATTGGCTCCCTGAAGCACAGGTCTTACTTCTTTAGAGAAATTACCAACTGTCAATACTTACATTACCCTGTGAACATCAGTAGAGATTGCGCATATTGCAAATGCAAGCACACCATAAAGAGTGCCGAATTAAGATGCTGCTGAGATTATTCCAGCATCTTTTTTTTTAATATGGAATGTAAAAAACCTGCATTTTCACTCATCACCAAGCTAAACTGATGGGTACTTAGAAATGTACTCACACCTGCTAATTTTTCTCCAGACTACATCTTAATGGCACAGTTACAAGTTACTCTTGGTTTTGCTGAAATTTAAAAAGTAAAATCTATCCTCACCATTTCTCATCTAATATATAAATAGCCTGATTTGTTTCTTGGAAACCTTAATTCTCACTGAAATAATCTGGTAGAGGAACAAGTTTCTAAAATACGTTTCCTACCACTGGCAGGAAGTCTATCTTACTAGTATATTTATCATTAATCTGCTGTAATGATCCAGAAAGTCAAACCAACAGGAAGGATAAAAATATAAAGGCAAGCCTTAAATAACTTGTTGACAGAGAAGATTTAGAAGTAAATTTAACCTCAATCTCAGCTACAGTGACCACTTGCCACTCTGGTTTTGCATGGCATTTTATTCTGTGCTTCTTACTGGCTCATCAAACATCTATAGAGCAGACACTGTGCCTTGAGCCTTGAAGCTACACAGCCAAATCCAGCGCCATAAGAGAAGGCAGGATTTGGGAATGGTGCAAGAAGTCTATTCTCTAAGCCTGTTAGTGGGTGCACCATCAGTACCTACCACTTTGCAGGCTGGTTGATTCTACCGATCCTAAACTCATGGGGCTAATTAGGCATTACAGTGATGAAGTTCCTTAGCCTGGATGAACCCATCCATGAGCCATATGGAGCACTGCAGGAATTCTCTGTCTGGAGTGACACTCAAGATAGAAGTGTTCAGTCTGATAAAGGAGAGTATCTTGAGGCCATGTGTCAAGTTAGGCTAGGAGTGGAGGAGTTAATGTCTTCACCTCAGATTCTGCTGAGTATTGCTTTTCTGTGTTTACTGCAGAAGATGCATCTGCACAGTGAAAGGAAAGATGAACACAGATTCAGTCTGTTTTTAAAAAAGCAAGATCAAATGTAGGTTTGCAGACTGAGCTTAATTTTTCCAAAATAAAACTCATGATGCAGTGATTCCAAGCCTTTGACATTCAAAGGAAAAACAACACAATTGCTGATGGACATGCATGAGCTTTAATTCCTGGTATTAGTAAGAATTCAAATTATTACTGTTGTTGTTAGTAATGCAATTATTTCATTAACAAGTTTAAAAATAATTAGATGAATCTGTTTTATAATATTTTCAACAGATCTCAGTCTGGATGTAGATGGATGATCCTTCTTGAAATGCAGGGATATCTGCTGAAATATTTAATATTTGTTACAAGGGCACATTCCATGGCATTGCCATGTCATGTGTTACCTTGGCTGTAACATTATATTGCCTAAATCACTATGAAAGCACAGTTCAATGCATTGTGCAAGAGACCTGGTGACTGCTTCCCAGCAATGATGAGAATGAGTTATGAGCCTCTCTGCTTCTTCCTAAAATAACAGGGAATGAATTTCATGTGGGCAAACACTTGACTCATTCTTCTTGGAACTGATAGCTTACCACACAGGACTTGGAGGCTGCTCAGTGAACCAGTCCACGGTTCACAGGAAGAAGAAGCCTCCAGAGGAGCTCAGACACTCAAAGAATAGCATTCTTGGCCAAAAATAACTCTGAGCACTGAAAACAAATTGAAAAAAAAGTGTTGGTCTACTTGTAAATCTGTTGCAGCAACATGTACCTCCAGTCCTACTTGAGAGATGAATGGTACATCCATCTTTGTCTCTTCGCTCCTCTGTTTCCAACCAAAGCTTCTTCCAACCTAACCAGCACTACATAGGATATACATAGGCTTGTGACCATGAGTCACAGGATCTATGTCAGCTGCTGCTGGTGAGGACCCTTGTGCAAGATGTGAAGGTAAGAACGGCTGCCTTGGAGCAATTGCAATGATGCAGAGATATCTGCGCAGGGGCTGAGAAGAGCAGGAGGGCTGAGGACAGGCTGGAACTGTAGTAATGGCAGTGTGAGAGAGGAACAGTCCCACAAAGGATGCTGTACAAGTAGGGTGGATAGGCATCATTCTTGGAGTGTCCTGAATGAATGTGCAAAGGATGAAATGCACCATGTTGGGTTGGGGGTTCAGCAGTGTTTCGTATGGATGTGTGTGAGCGTTGGTGTTGGGGTGAGACGTACCCAGAATAGCAGAATCAATACATCTCTATTATCTGTTCACACCCGCTGGTGAACTGGAGGTCACCTTTCCTCCTGTATCCTCCACAGATGCTGTCTGGCTTGCTCTTGGGTCTGTAGCAGACTGTGAGGAATGGCATGGGCAAATTTTTGAGTCTATGTGTTTTGTCTTGACTGACAGACTTCTGCAGACACTTTGGCACAAAGTAGAAAATGGCTCACTGACAGCAGAAGGAATATGTCCTTCTTGGAGATGTGAATTCTTCCTTGGATGGAGGAGCTGCTGTGTACTGCCAGCCAGCATTCTTGCTGAATGTTAAGTTTCCAAATCAAAAAAATGATTTAACTGTACAAAAGGCAATATGTGCTATGAAATGCTGCAGTGCCATTAATCTTTATGGACTATTGTGTAGATAGGGAACCAAGCCCAAACCTATCTACATGCCTTCTTTCTTGCATTTGTGTTCACTTCTCTACTCCCTTTGTAACCATTCCTTTATGACAGTAATAAAACATTAATTCCTTGCTCACCGGTTTAAATAGGTATATAAAGAGAGTGATCAGCCTGACAAAAGCAGGGGAAAGGGTCTGGAAATGTTTGGTGATAGTAGGAAGGAGAAGAATTGATCATTTTGCAAAATGTGGTCACTCCTCATTCCCTTGCTTCTGAAAATATATAATTCCAGTACTGGTATCAGGGAAAATACTATCCCTGGGAAAATTTCAGGTATGCCTGCTCCAAGAAGTATACTTGACATCCTTGTTTCTATGCTAACAAATCAGCCTTCATTCCAGAAATGGCACGTGTCTCCAAGGAAAGATAACTTTTCGCTTCCAGAGTACTCATGGACTGAGGCTGATCTCTGTAAGCTGTCTACAACTGAGGTTTCTCTGCACTGGGAAATTATATTCATGTTGGAAAAGGAATGCAGGAAATTAATGTGGTAACAAACACTGTGCTAAACACAACCATCTATATTTGGAGTTGGACTCTCCTTTGTGCTAAATCCTGCCTACCTATACAGGAAGCTATACAAGGATCTTGAAGTGGATAAAATTATTAGAATCACAGCTTTTAAACACTACATGGAATATACCAACTTGAAAGACATGTTTAAACACAACTTACTGGTGTAAAGAGAGCATTAAAAAAGTAATCTAAAGGAGATTTATCATTGTCTAAATTAGTCATAGCAGCTTCATGCTGAAGTTGAGTTTGTACTTGATGACAGAGATAAGTAAAATAAAAAACCCTGTGAATATCTTAATATACTCAATGAGGATCATGTTTTTATTTTAGTATGCTAGAAGAAATGTGATTGATATGGTTATGTTCTCCTGAAGACACACGTGCCAAAAAAACCTAGGAAGCATCCAACACCATTTGCCCTTGCCTATTCTTGCAGAGGGTTAGGAGGTACCATTTAAAAATGGCAGGCTGAGATTGACATGAAAATCCCATTTGTTAAATGTCTTTTAGGACCAAACTGTTCTACTCAGTTGATGGTTTTGTTAGGACCTGTGCATCACTGGAAGTGCTCCCTGTTACAATATGTTAGTTTTGAAAAAAGATAGGTTTCACTTGCCATATGTAATCCTGCAATGATTTTATTAATTTTGTCTTTGTTTCAAAGGTAGTAAAAGTAATTGAAATGTTAATCTAGAATATTTACTAGGGCATTATGTCTACTCTGTATTCAATTTATGTTGCAGGGCTGTGGGCTAAAGACGGAATCACTATCAGAAAAAATATTAAATTCTTGGATCTCTGCACTTTTGACTTAAGGGATTGAGCTGCATTAATTGTACTTGTTTTCTGCCCACAGGGTGTAAAGCAATGATCAAACAGTTGGCAAGCCTTATATGGCTTTGATATTGTTGTATCCTAACAACAATGGATCTGCAAAAGTAGAAATTTCTCCAGAAGTTGGCCTATAGGGTACCTATTTTTGCAGTCAGTGTTGTGCAGGTGTAAAAAAGTTAGTGAGGGTGTGACCTTGGGGAGTTCTATACTTGTTGCATTCAGATTCAGATCATGGGTTCTTTTTGCTGAGCTTGGATAGAGTTACATGAAATGTTTTTAAAATTAAGGGATATACATAGTACAAGGTGGAAAATGCTGGTGTTATTTTAAGTCTGTTTTCATGCAACATAGAAAATGACACAGCGTTTTGGATATTGTCCTGAGAAGAAAAGCCAAGAAATTCTGTTTTTAAATCCTGATACTGACACTTATAGCCAGAAAGAATGAGGTAGCTCCTAAGGCATAGTTACCCTACTTTTTCTGGAGGATCACTAATTCCTCTGTAGTTACTGTATTTTCAAAATGTAGAAACAATTCTTATATTATGAAGGTTAAACAGATTGTATATGACAAATTGCATTGAAGAATGAGTATTGAAGAAATTACATACTCTTAAATAGAGCTCAGTATTTAACAACCTATCAGATGGCTGGCTCCTGCTCCCTCTACCTTGCAACAATTTTGCAATTTGTTTTAATGACAGTAGAATGACTTCCAGAGTTTCTACAGTTTTCATCCACATTTTATTTGAAGGCTGCAATGCCTGTTCTAAATTACTCTTTGTGTTGTCTCCAACTCCAGCTCCATGTAGCACTTTTAGTCCTGCGATGCTTCAGGAGACAAAACAGCTACTTAAGCCATAAGACCCTTTAGCATTTGAGATATTTTATCATGTATCTGAATTCCAGCATTATGTCAGATGCAGATTTTTCTCTACTGTCATCGCTCATTATCCACTATTCAAAAAGAAAGCCAGTGGTTCCATCAGCTGAGTACCTCAGTATATAGATGTGATCAAAGTGAAATCTTGACAAATAAACAGCATAAGAAAAGCATAATTGTACAATTGCAGGCAGAAGAATCAAGTGTGTGCCCACTTACTCTATTTGGACTGGAGAGAACTATTGTTTTGTAAGAATAATTTCCTGGCTATGGGAAAAGGAACTTAAAATTTCTGGCATATCTCTTAATCTGAAAATTTAGGGTAATTTAGAGCTGCATGTGAAATTTTAAGTTAAGACCCAGCTCTGGGGAATGTAGAAGTGTTGATGAAGTAAGTCCTGGTAAAATGATGACAGATAAGTCAGTGAGATAAATGGTGTGATAAATCTGTGAGGGTCTGCCAAGTGAGATGATTTTTGTTTATGCTGTTCTAGTAATCTGTTCTGTGTGTATACTTGTGTCAATTCTCAGACAGGTGCTAAGGTGCTGAGCTGACTGCCTCATTATTCTGGGTGGATATGGAGGTTATTGGAAGTTGTACCAGTTCCCCTCTGCATATGGGAATAGGCAATGCTGTATGCCACTCTTCCATGTCCTTGACCTGATGGCTTCACTTCAGGAGTGGGGAACAGCAGGGGTGGCCTCAGGTGCTTGTGGCCTGGTCCTGAGCCCCTGGCCTTGTACCACTGGCATTTTGGGTGATTTGTAGCTCTTGCTCACTCTTGTCTACTCCCCAGCTCGTTCCAAACAGCACAGTTGGATTTTGGCTTTACACTCTCACACAAGAGCTTCTCTCAAACCTCAGCTCTTGGAACAATGAAGAGAGAACATTGTCCAGGTTTCCTAATGTGCCAGAGCCCCACACAACAGGTAGGCAGGATGTTATGTGACCATAGCCTTGCTGATGGACACAGGGCTATGCAGGATATGTCTCTCTTCCCAGAGCAGACATCCAGATACATTTTAGTAGGAATTCCTCACTGTTGCCTCAGAAACTTATAGGGCTACAGTAGTACTTGAAAGTTCAGGGTTGCTCAAACCTCTGGAAAAGAATTTGGTCTGTACTAAGTAAATTGTATTGAATTCAGAATCTGTTGTTGACTTCCAGTTAAATCAACAATTATGAATGAGAAACAATTAAATACATTGCTTGCTAACTGCACAGAAGATGTATGTGTTCTATTACATCTCATTCTGTTATTTTTGTCCTTTGGTTAATAAATATAATAAACATGCCCAACCTAAATACATTACTGCAGGATGCTAATATACTGAGGATATTGAATATAATAGTTGTCCTGGAGAAATCGTCCAGCAGAACAAATAAGAAAATACACAAACAATTTTATTTGATTTGATGTGATTATTCTGTCTTAAATTTCTAAGGACAAAAATTATCACTCTAATTACTTTCTCAGAAGTCCTAAATAGCAAGATAGAGGAACAAAGGATAACCACCAGAATCACAGACCAGTAACAGACTTAGACCATCTACAGTGAATTTCACTCAAGTTTATTTTAAACAGTTGATTGTGCAGCATATGCATACCTAAGGGAGTCTTACCTAAGAGAAGTAGAAATAGTAATGAAAAACATATTTGTGCTTTATAAAGGTATATATTAATGAACATAATTTATCTGACCTTGGTCAAGCTTTGTTTATCTGTCAGAAGACTTCTCATCTTTTATGAAAAATGTATTTTCTGAGAAATAAATTATTTATTTCAGAGCAAGCCAGCTACATTTTTTCAGTGAAACAAACAAAATTCCCAGATTCAGAGCTTTCAAGCACACAAGAATGTTGAGCTAGTCGCTCAGTATTATTTTGTGTTCTTTTGTAAAGGTTTCAACACTGCAATTTAAATCAGCAGGCTACCTGTTCCAACATGATTTTCAGAGAGATTCCAACTGAGCCCTGATCTGTAAAAGTATATACTTTAAAAAGGTTCTCATTTTTGTAGTGCAAGTACTCAAGGATTGAATGAAAGAGTGAAATCAAGGTGTGTATGAAGGCTTATTTTTAGTTTTGCATGGCTGGTTTGGTTGCAAATAGATGTGTGAACTCTGTAGTAAGAATTGAAATGCAGACCACAACCATGTATTTCTTGAAATAACACATGGTTAAATAGATATTGATACTTTTACTTCTGCATGAACAATGCTCCATGGATTTCTTCAATAAATAAAAAGTCCCAGGAAATTGATGCTTTGAGCCTTCAGAGTCTTCACACATCCTTGCAAGACCAGTGCAAGAAACCTGCTTACTCTTTCTGTCATTTTTCTGTTATCAATCATGTAATTCATATCAAAGGAGTTGAATCAGAGCCTCTTATACATATACATGGAACAGATAGCTCTGAAACCAGCTGCCTTGAAATACAAAGTTGTTCTTTGCAGGGAACAGCTCTAGTCTTGTCTGTGTTGAAGATATTCCCATATAAGTAGTATTTCCTGAGTTTTCCAGTGGTTTTCCTTAAAAATTGACAGGCTCAGTTGGTTTTGGGGTTTCAGGCTGTCATTGTCTTCCATTTCCAAAATGTGACTGAAAGGGGCCTGTGCTTTAATCTCCATGTGACTGCTGGATTTTTATATTCCAAACACCCACCATCCCAACTGCATATATCTAAAATATGTTCTATAGCTTCCTGCAAATCTCCATAGATATTCACAAATATTAGTCATTTTGAGGAATGATGCTCTTTTTAATACAGACAACCATTACATGCCAAATAACTTTGTGACTCCTTACCTGTGCACTTGTATTGGTAAAAAGTTGTTTGTATCATGCAGAATTGCAAAGCAGTGTAGATAAGTCCTTGTATGGCCTCATATCATTTTAAGTTTACTGCTTGAAGGCTGTGCATGAAAGCACTTTGTGCATGATTAGCTTGTTCCTTGCCAGATGACGTGGTACCCACACAAATATTACCATCTGGTAACTTCTGCTTAAAGCAGCTGTTATCAGAATATTCCAGAATTTTAATCAGTTTCTAGATTTCTAAATCCCCAAATCAAGATACCTTAGATTTCCCTGCAGGAAGAAGAGCTTCTTGGATGATAGGGCTGCACAATAACTTGCTGATTTGCTTTTTGAGCTGTGCCCATGCACAAAAGGGTGACATTCCAGGTGTAAGTCTTTAGATGACAATTGACAGGATAACTTCCTGTGGGAACATCTTCCAGGTCATACTGAAAGAACGAAGGACTCAGAGTACGTGAGGACAAGAGTTGTCTGCCAAATTGTGATGGTCTAAAAGTTGCTTTGTCTCTTGAGTTTTAAGGTAGGATGCAACAGAAGGTGTGTTATTCATTTTTGTGTGATGCTTCTTAACAACTGTGCATTGATAAAAACGGCTACTTTTAGGTTTTGGGATATTTGGGTCAGATAAAAATAAAACACTGAAATAGCCTGGGCTAAAAAGGAGAGGAAACTTCTATACAGCTTTGCAAATGTAAAAATCCTAAATCATCGTGTTTTTTTTTTCACAGGGATTTATCTATAATTTCAGTGGGAAGATATTGATTTAAAAACTGGCAAAAATAGGTCTTGGATTGCTGACATATAACAGTTGTGAAAACTTATCCTCCATTTCCTTGTGTCACCATAAAGTTTATGTTTTAAGACACAGTAATCACTTGTAGATATTTTGTTGTAATATCGTAGTACGGATTAGCATTGATTTAGCTACAGACACTGGATGTAATTATTTCTTTACCAACACAAAGGTGGATTTTTGTCCAGTGAATTTTGTTTTCCAGTAAGTGGACTTTTGTCATTAATGCATCATGTAATGAGTATGACCCATAGTTGTAACTGTAGAAAACAATTATGTGTTGCTGAAAATTATGATTCTTTCTAGGAATTTTTGCAGGAGAGAAAACTGGGAGAATTATCACTAAAACAGAGGGTAAAATTAAATCCTCTACAGAAGAATTTCATTGTGATGGGGTTTCTATGAAACAGCAGAATGTAGGTAGAAAAGTCAGTGGGTACTTTCTTTAAAAGTTTTGCACAAAAGAGTTAAAATAGAAATTTGCTATCATCTGATTTTACTTGTTACCAAGACAAACAACCAAAACCCTGACCCCCCCACCCCCCTCCATAATTATGTAATATTTTGTTTCCCTGAACTGTAAAAATTTGTCTGGTCTTGTTTTTCATAACCCCCTCTTATACTGGTCAAAATTTGTGTTCATATTTGCCATGCAGCCCTTAAAAAAACACCAGCTGCAAAGACTGGGCTACTCTTCTAGGAAGTGCAGATACTAATGTTGCTCCTGGAAATGCTCTTTTGAAGTGTTTTCTAGTCTAGACCCTGGTGGATAAGAGATATTACAAATAGAGAGGAGAAGTGTTTTACTGTGGTTCTTATGTTCTACAGATTCTGAAACCTCTCCTTTCCTGCTGAATTCTTCTTAAATTTTTTCCACATTTGTGGCAGCTGAAGTTGTGTGGGATTGATGTCTGTCTGTCCCATGGAGTCTAGGAAAAGGTGGATTATTTGCCTCAGCAATGCCACAGAGTTGCAGATAGGTGGTTGGTGCCTTCTGCCATTGGCACTGCACGTTTTCTGCTGTTTGTGGTGAATTTCCTGCTCAGTTCTGGCAGAGTGGCTGGATACCCTTTCACCTGATACGGCCACTTCTCAGGTGATTAAGGGACTGGATCTCCTAGTTTTTCACAGTTATTGTCACTGGTTTGCTCCATGTCAGAGCACAAGTCAAGAGCAAGCCACATTTTTTTCCTGTGTTAAATGGCTGCACAGAAATAGCACAGGAGATTAATTTGGATGAACATGCTGAAACCGAGTATATATGAGGACATATACTTTCTGCATTCCACTCACTCATGTTTAATGCATATTCTTTATTTTGTATGCATATCAGTCCAGGCAAGAGAGTGGGTTTCTGCAAAGCACTTTGTTTTTCCTTTTCCCTGGCTTCTCTGAAGGCAGAGACACGCTCAAGGCACCCACACTCTTTCATGCATATCTAGTGCTGTTCATCAATCAGAGAGCCACAGTCAGATCATCAAGGTACTTTGCAACCTTTGTCATATACGGTTGCTGGTGTTTTTTTTCCCCTTCCTGGATATAATTGTTCAGTCCCTACTTTATTATAGATTTAATAAGATGTTTTTCTCAACCATTCAAGTGCTCTAGTTAAAGTACAATTATAGCAATTATATTAAGGAAAGTTTTGAGCTGAAAAAATGTACAAAGACTTATTTTGAAATGAGGCACTATTAGCAACAAAAATGACATGAAGCTTGGAATTTGATCAAGATAGAGCAGATTAAAGAAGACCAGCTTTTGTACCATGATATTTTTTGAAGATCATAGATGTGTTGAAAGAACTGCGAGTATCACAAGAATGCTGATTTGGAAAATACAGTGGAATTAAATTGTTTCGTTCTCACTTGACTAGATCAAGAGTGATTCCATTCAAGCAAATATAATTCTGCCAATAGAAAACCAAATTAAATAGGAGGAGAACTGACTTAGAGAATCCTTTGAAAGCATTATGCACAAGTCAACTCTGACATTTTCTAATAACTCTCTTGAAAAAATCAAAATAAAACTGGCTCATTTTTGTTTACTTTTGTGCCCGAAACAACGCAGGAAAGTGTGGATGACAAATGTAATTTCAGTATGAATTACATATATGCATGCACTTTACTGGTACAGAAATCATGGCACTTTGTAGGGCACTCTGTTGCCTCCTACTCCTCCAGTTTGACAGATTAAACTTCAGAATAAATAGTCATCAGGAAAAAGGGAGATGCAAAGCCATAGCATTTCATCAGTACTTGGCTTCCCTCAACAAAACTCTTCATAGGCAGAACACAAATAACAAGTTGTACATCTTGAGAACCATCTGATATGACTGAATTTCTGTTTGGTACATCAGCAGTGGTCTGCCTTGTGCATTTGGAGCAGACCATGACAGTAGTCTGATTTTATCAAGCCTCCTTCTGCAACACTCATATTTCTATGAGTTTTAGAGGATGTAGGGACATATGATTTTCTGAATATTTTTTGACTGTTGACTGATCAGGTCAGATATTCTGCTTTCTACAATGGCCATGACCTAATACTTTATACTTGCAAATAGCAACTCCCCAGATGTTGCCAGTTTAAAGACAGAAAGTAACTTGTCTACTCCTGTCACAGCTTCAAGATTTTAAACTAATTATCCATATTCCTTAATCAACACATTGTTTTAAAGGCAGCTCCACTTACTCGCTGAACTTATATATTTCTGTTGTCACAACAAAATAATGTTATAGAAGAGTCTCTTTTTATAAAGCAAAGATGCATCTATTGTCTTTGAACTCAAGTTAGAAAAATGTAAGTCCTCTTCTCCCCCTCTCTTATATAAGCATGGTAATAAGATCTTAACTGAGTGTATCTCAAAAATGAGAGAAGGAGAAACTGCAGCTTGCTCTGCAACACTACTGATGGAACTATTTCTGGTACTAAATTTTGTTCAGTTGTAAATCTGTGTTGGCTTGAGCCCTCAGCCACCAGCTATAGATTTAATCAATGTTTGGAGCTGGATGAATAATTCAGTATGATCTATTCTCTTTCAGCTTGTGAAATCCATCTTCAGGTTTCATCTCTCATGTATTTTTCCAGATACTACCTGAATCCTTTGAAAGCTGTTCTTGTCTCCCTTTAGGATAATGGTTCAAATAACATGAGCAGTCTCTCAAGTACTACAAGGAATTTTGCTTAAACAGCAACAAATGAAAAATGTTGTGCAAGAGCAAACCTGCAAAATTCAGCCCTGATGTTTTAGTCTCTGAATTAAATGGGAGCATAGGTGATGTTTGAACATGGGTGAAGTGAATGGCACAGTTCCCATGGACTTGTAAAAGAGTCTGGTTTCAGATTAGGTCCCAGTTCCTGCATGTGAGAATGTGAAATTCAGAGCTGTGAACACAGTTTTGGGATGTGTTTTCCATGTTCGGCTCTACAGAATATCTCTTGTTGGTTTAAAGAAAGAGAATACAAAGATAACTGCAATTGTTGAATCGTAAATATTTGTACAAATGCTTATTCAAACTCTTTTATATAAGTTTTATGCAGAAAATTTCAGGTTGGCATGATTGAAATATGACATTCATACATTAAAGAGGTCTAATTTAATGACCTGGTGTAAAATAATAATAGATGATTCATTCCCCTTCCAAAAGCACAGCCTGACTTCATAGATGCAATATAAACTTGGTGGAAAATGCTGAAATTTAGGGTTGGGGATAGTCATTTGCAAGTTTAGAATGTCTTTGCTGGAAAAGTTGTTCTATAGCAGCCCTATGCCTGGACTAAATGACCATCCTGCATCTGATTGTATTTTGGGCTTCTGGTTCTGCTAGGCCTCCACTGCATTATGCGTTTGAGTTGATGTACTTCATGTCTTTCATTCCCCATTAGTAGAAACCAAGATGCAGTACTTAATACAACTTATTTCTAACAGCTACATAATGTTTCTTTCTTTTTTTCCCCCGTTTCTATGTACAATCCACCCAGAACCCACTCTTTTCAGTGAACAATTTTAGCTACTGACATCAAGAAAGCAAAATTATACATTTTTAAAACAACCAAGGTGTGACAGTTAATGGTGTTATGTTGAAACAGGCATAATGTGGTGATATCATGGGCAGTAGATTGATGTTCTTAATTATTAATTTTCATGCTTTTAGGTGCTTGGATTTTTAATGTAATGTAATTGGTATCATTTTATCACACTGTTACGTTTAGTGCCTTCAGCTGGATTTAGGGATATGTGTGATGATTTGTTTTTTTCTTCTGGTAACTGGCAACATTCAGATGAAATGCAGAAACAACATGTAAAATGACAGGTTGGTGAGAAGAAAGGTCAGAGAGATATAATTCCCACATCATGAGGAAGATGTAGGCTAAACAAGGTTGTCAAACAGTTTTTCTCTTGCGACTTGTGCTGTGACAGAGCTGCTGCAAAGATTTCCAGCAATGTGGGAAGGAAAATTTATTTCTGTTGCAAAAGTTAATGGTTGAGGCTAAGACTGGAATTGGGTTAACTGCTCCTTGTCATGATTGTAAGTAGTCACAAGGAAATGTAGTTTGGTTCCTTACATTGCCCTATTGACTTATTCCTCAGCTTTCCCTAGGACAGTTGAAACTACCTTAGCTTATAAAGGATTTGGGAGGAAGAAAAGGTGTAAAAGCTTCTGCAGTTTTCCTGTTCCTGTCTTTGACTTGCTTTTCCAAGTTGCTACAGTCGACTCAGTAGAGATGGAGTCCTCTCCTGTATTTATCCTAGCCTGTATTTTTTTCCCCATCTAGTATGATTGTTGCTGGCCTTGAAATGTAAATTTATTTGTCAGAGGAGTGGGAGAACACCTCTGTATCCCTGTAAGACTTTTCCTTGACTGTGGAACTGTTGTGATAAGACACGAAATGATGACACAGACACTGCTGCTCTCGAGGGGAACAAAAAGAAGAAGAAGAGCGTTATTTTCTGACTCTAACATTTATAGTTTTCCAAAGGTGACAGTGGATTGGAGGGTGACAGTGCCACCTCTCCAATGCCACTGGACAGACCAAGGGTCCATCAATTCTCTCCACCTCCATGAAAGAATGCAAAACATAGGTTATTTACAGAACTGTGTGTGAGAAAGTTTGTTGAAAGAATGCAAACATCAGAAGGCTTAACAAAGTCTTACAAAATCAGGGCGACATGGAACTAACACTACAGGAGGAAGAAGGAACAGGATCCATTTTTGGTATGACTCTTCCCTCACCTGGTGAATTGGTGAAGAGTAAATTCCCTTCCTCAAGCGCACCAGTTAGCAGCATCTCCCTGTATTGCTGCAGAAGGAAATGCATGCTTTTAGCTATCTATTTGTAGAACCCAAATATCCATGAGTCCATGAAAGAACAATACAGTTTCTTGTTATGGAGTACAGCAACTTTGGAGTCCCTTGTCCTTTGGAATAGTTTGGGTACAGATTTAAACTGATTCACTTTTTAGCAGTGATTCTCTATACTTTGTATAGAAATGGCTGGAAATATTTATGTTTTCTCCTTTTGCCTGCTGGTCAGAAGATTATATTATGTTTCAGATCATGACCTGAAAATATCTAATGTTTGTTTCAGTGCAATGGAGAACACTTTGATTTTCATGGATGCTAGTTTGGATTTAGCAGCTCAGTACTTATTCATCTTTCAGACCATTAAATCTGACATATGTACTCCATGGGAAATAGAAATAATTTTGTTCCTCATGGTTATGAAATCATTAGAAAGGATGAGGTACATCTGTAATGGATGTCCATTAATATAATTATTGTATTTAATAATAGGCAACCTGTAGGCTTGGATTTTCTTCACGCTGTTACAGAGAGAATTACTAATACTGACCTTTTCAAAGGACCAGGGAGCTTTTGCCTTCCTTCAGATGAAGGCAAAGGGAGATATTCACACCACCCCTACCATCTGGAATATACTGCCCAGCAGCACTGAAAGAGAAATGTAGCTATTAGACAGGCTTTTGGTTCAACACATTTATGTGTTGATGTTTCTTGGGTAAGAATTTTCATCTCTCTACTATAGCAATGTAGATTTGAGACTTATACCAGAAATTCTGAGTGGGTGGTGGGGATGTGAACAACTTAGGAAGCCAGTCTTACTCCAGAGATGCTACTTGGATGGCAGTCAGGCTCATCAGAAAGGCTCATTACAATTTCCTAATGTCACATTGCCATCATCCAACACAACAGCTTAATTAAATGCAATCGACATGTGTGAAATGTTTGAGTGTCTGGCATCACCTATTTTATGTATAAATATTTAAATATGATCTTATGGGGTATTGTTTTTCTAACATGCAGCTCTGTTTTTCTAAGACAGAGCAGCCATCCATCTGCCTCAAACACACAAAAGCACCCATTTTTTCTATAACTGAAATGTACTCTTGTATAATTGAAATAAAGTTTTAGTCAGTTTCTGAAAAGCGACAGTAAATAACTCCATTTTCATGCTAGGAATGTGAATTTATGCTGTCTCTTTCTAGTGATACAGTCTCACAGTCTTCAAATTAATCCTGGCTCCACAGATCTGTTGGGCATAGCAAGTTACTGCAGATCTAGCTGCAGACAGCATCCGTCTGATTGTGTTCATCCAGCAGGAACAGAACCCAGCTTTCAAAATCCATCCTTGGCTGGGCTGAAATTGGGAGTTTGTGAGCATGTATGAAGAGATCATCTGCTTAAGGAAAAGCTGTTTCTCTCTTCTTTGGAGGAGGATGATCATACAAGAAAAAAGGAATGCAGTAGATAGTTGAAAGCTATGCCAGATTAAAACAGGACAGAATTGGATTGTTGGTTATCCAAATTTCTGTTTTTGTACTCCATTCTCTCCTCCAAATTGGCAGCCTCTTCATGAGCACTCATTCCTTCCCCTAACTGTTGTCTAAGTGGCTATATCTAAGGCTGCTGCAATATCATTCATGATGAGAGTGCTTTTCTTAGAAACACAAGTTGTCATACTCCTTTCCCCTAAAAGCCAAATACATTCTCATGCCACACTGTTCCATGTAAAATGGCTGAAATAGTTCATTTTTCCTTCCCAGATAATGGCCAAAGCATAAATATTAATTTAACAACAACCTGGTGACTGCCATTACCTTACCTCACGGTTACATAGATTTTTCCATGGAGACATGGGGTGTCTTATTTTTGGGGGGAACTCCAGCTTAGTAAGGTGAGTAGGATGATGTTAATTGCACAGTCTTCCTTATTTCGTTAGATTTCAACCTTTCTGAGTCATCTGTTGTTTCCTTTTTCCCTTTTGAAGTAATGAGTCTGTATTTTCCTTTGTTTTTCTCTGAATTTTGAAGTACTAATTGAACCTCCCCTTGGTTGCTTTATTTTTTTCTATCAATCATTGCTTTTAAAACTCATTTTGCTTCTTAGTCTTTCTGATTATGTTATTGTATTCTAGTGCTATTTCCTCATATTCATTCTTGTGGTTTTTTTCCATATCCATCCTTTGACCTGTGTCTTTCTTACACTTTTTGCATGATTTATAATCTTAAATATTCATAAATATTTAAATTAAGAAAGATAAATTTCATTAATATGATATTAATTTCTTCTGCATCTTTCATGACAAGTACGTAATTCTGGATATTCTTCTACATAAAAAAATAATCACATAAATACTTGTAGTCATTTGGATCTTTTAAATTATTATCACACTGAGTGAAAAGTAATGTCTCTTTAGTTTTGGGTTCATCACCTTTTACTTTCACTGCATCTGTGGTTTCGTGTCAATATAATATGTAATATGAAAGCACAAGAAATGTTCCTATTGTTTAATAACACTTTTTGTGCCAACAGGTGCATATAGATGTCTATGCCTTTAAAAATGTGATTTTGCATCTAAAATTCACAATTTGGTCCCTGTGGATCTGTTTCTTATTCCTTAGATGAAAACAAAATCATCATTGCACATACTTTAATTATACCTGAAATCAATGGTGCCGAGACAGTTTTACCTGTGCTGCTACTGAAGGTGCATAGGTTCAAACCCTTATCCTCCAACAGTTTCAGTAGATCAGAATTTTGTAGGGATTGCATGAGTATTCTGTAATTGCAGTGTAATTGAGGGATTGAAGAATTATGCAGGAGCAGTTTTAACCCTAATTCTTCCAGTTCTGGCACAGTCAAGGTACCTTATTTTGCCCAAGGATTTGTATTTCTACAGTAGTATACAGTCAATATTGCCTCAGTAAAATGAAATTACATACAGAAGCATAATTAGAGAACCTGTATGTAGAGGGCTGGTTATTTAGGATCCATATGTCTTTGAGAGAGGAGAAATTTTTTATTTAGAAAATTAGTTTACGTTTCTAACTCTAAAGAGTTTTATGTGGGAATTGTCCAACGTGCTCTTTGTCATTGATTTCTAAAGGAATTAAATTTATCTGATAAGATTTGATAAGAAAAATACTTGCTTTGAATATTTTATTCCTGAATTCATAATAATGTCATTCTTTCAGTGGTGCAGTTTGTCCCTATAAATAGCATATCTGGTATAAATATATGAAACAATCCACTTTTAGGAAAGTTGTATCTTCACTGGGCAATATAGCTGATGTCTTTATTTAAATAAGGAAAGCATTTGTCATTTCAACGAAGACAGTGACGGATTCAATAAAAGAGTGCACTCCTGGTTTATTTACCCACTCTCATTTAGGGCATGCTTGCTGAAATGCTAAACTTGCTCATTTCAGGGGTTAGCAGGTTTACAGCCTACCTGTGGGACAATTTTCAGGCATTGTGGCTGATGTGAGAAGTAATAGCTAGAAGCTAAGAGGTAGCAAACAACAGCTCACTAAAAGCTGATTCACTGTAAGGCAGCATGTGAGTCACACACACACACACACACACACACACACACGGTGATTGTGGTTAAAATCAACACCTGCAATTCCTGAAACTCAGCTGGTTTTGGTCAAGAGGATAAGGACATAACTTCAGGTACCAGAGAGAGAGGAAGATGTTGATGTTTAGGAAGATGTTAAGGTCTGATTATTGGGTTTTCATGCCCTTGACAAGGACTAAGTGTGCCCATGGCATGAAACTTTGAGGGAGCAGCTTTCCCGTGTGCTCAGGCATCTCTGTGCACTGGCTTTGAACCTGGGCTATGTTTGGAATTGGCCCGTTTTCTCGGATACTAGGCATTGAGGCCAGTTACTCCAGATGATGAAGGAAGTGGATGTCTTTAGCCTAGTACTTTTAGTAACTGACTGGTGGGAATAGCCTTGTGGGACAGTCAAGTGTTTCCTCTGTCTTTTTTGTTAGTTTTCCATGTCTTAGGTGTGAGGAAATCTGAACTTTGCTGAACTTTGCCAGCAGTAAAATCTTTTATTACCTTCTTCAGAGAAGGGCAGTTTGAGTAAATTGGTTTTATTTGTTACAATATGTCAACAGGTTTATACCTCATGGTAGAAGGCAGAAACTTTGAATGATTTCTATCTTCTACTAGCTGATATAGCACAGCAAAAATTTCTCTGCTACATTAGAGAAAATGGTTCTGGGGTCAATTCTAAGGTTGGGTGTAGGTACACAATTTGTGGTAATTGGGAGTGGGACTGTGGCAGAGCTTCATCCCTAATGGGCTACAGCTGTGAGAAGCAGGTGACCAGCATTGAAGGTAATGAGACATGGAGTGCCCAGGTGTACTGACCAACCACCAAAGGGAACAGAGGGCACACAGGTGCAATGCATGAACATGAAGGGTATAAAAGGTCGGGCTAAAGAACAAAAAGTGTAAGTGCTAGCAGCCTTCTGAAGTGATGTTTTTCTGTATAGGTTGGTGTTTTCTGAACTTGTATGATGATGCTCTGTGTATCGAGGCTGTCTCAATTGTGGCATATGCTGTGACAGTTAGGTGTATTTTGTTGCTGTGCTCCAAAGCCTGGATAGCTGTGCATATGCATAGTGTGTGGTTGTGGCACACTAGTCAAAACTGAGTGTGTTTTCATATGCTGAAATTCTGCCAAGAGGAACTTGTAATTCATTCATGGAGTTTTTGATGGAAAAAGAAAGACAGGCAAAGCAATTTTGAGGGGTTAAGAATATTCTTGATCTCTACTGAAATGCATAATTTGGACTTTAGGGGGACTATATTCACAGCAGGAAATCGCAATCAACACAGGCAAAAAATATATATATGAACAAAAATACAGAATAAATACCAAAAAAGGGGCACCAAAAACTTTACATAAAGCAGGTAAACTTATGGAACTAATTTTTGTGCTTTTTGTAAGCTTAATTTTCTCTGAGGTGAAGATCTTCTGGACCATCTAAGTGTATACTACAGATGAGACTAAAGAAATCCTGAAAAAATATTTTTGGAGGCAGGGTTGGAGAGAAAAGAGTAGAGAAAAGAAAGGGAGGAAACAGTAAGTCCAAGATTGAAATAAATATAGGATA
The DNA here is from genome assembly GCF_017590055.1 of Onychostruthus taczanowskii. NCBI lineage: Eukaryota > Metazoa > Chordata > Aves > Passeriformes > Passeridae > Onychostruthus > Onychostruthus taczanowskii. Next base: position 600,431 of record NW_024507324.1, read on the forward strand.
TATTACTAGCTGTAATATTTTTTTCAGTTTCTAGAAAATGAAAATTACTAAAATGGAAGAGAATGAAGAGACTTGATGTCGGATGATGGCTGCATAGTCTTAGCCTATGAATGAGAGTTGCATTATTTAATCAAGAAAAGATAATTTGATCTGCCCTAACTCTCAGTGGAAAACCCAGCAGAGATCCCATTCCCTTAGGAATTCCAAGAAAACTTGTCAATTGTTCTCTTATTCAGAGTCTAAGTATTCTCCTACTCTGGATTTACACATGAAGACTTTCATTAACTGTCTCATATGAAGTGACTGCAATTCATACTTTCCTAATTATTGTCAGTACCCAAGTGCAGGTACACAATATTTAAAGGGAATTGTGGCAGTTGCTCACAAAACTGAGCTACACAATTTAAAAGAAATGAGACCAGGCAATTTGTGTGCTTCTGTAACAACCAAATGATTGAAAATAGTAAAGAGAATCAATCATCTGAAATAATTTTCTTGAACACGCACACCAGACAAATGAACTTACCTGTAGAAAAAACAAGACAAGCAATCAAAACAGGATTAGAGCAGAAACACATGCTATGTGGAAAATCTCTAGTGATCGTTTGTGCTTTCAGGCTTGCTTTGACCACCTTTGGTCATTCTTGCAGTTCTAAGAATTTTATATTTACCCAAAATTCCTGGGGCTTGGTTTTCTGTGGTATTGATTTTAGTTGGTTCTTAGGTGGTAGCATGTACAGGTTTATTTTCACAGAGAGACAGAAGGATGGTTCAAAAGATCTGTATCACTTCAAATTTAATGGGAGCAGAGGAGCATTTTCTATCAGAATTACAGGCTAGCTGGGACCCTGTACTATAAATGTGAAAAAGTAGAAAGTATTCTCTAATTTCAAGTTATTACACTAATGATTAGTATCAACACACAGATAAGTCTTGCTGCAAGGCAGAATGTCCTTGAATTTGCATGTCCATCTCCACCATAGCTATCTGGCTCTTGGTAAGAGCAAAATTTCAAAGTCAATTAAAAATACTACAGTGTTCCTGTTTTGTTTGGTCTTTGTCAACTGCAACTCATACTTGCAACTTTTAACTGCAAAAAAAGACTAACAGTCCAAGATAATAAATCAAAACCCTGGTGGTCTACAATATTTGCCTGACTTCAGGGCTTTAAGCAAAATATTAGAGCTCCTGGTAGAATGCTGTGAAACTATTTAGGTATGTGAAACTATTGTATTATCTATCACAGGGTCTCACATATGGCACTTCTCCCTGTTAAGAAGTTCTATGAAAATCTTAAGAAATGGCATCATATGACTGTACATGAGCCCCATGTTTTAATTCTATCACTTGTGGTTCTGTTTCTGGCACCTTGATCCAGATTAGCAACTTGTGAAATTCATGAGAGAAAGTTCATTTTTCACTGAATAGGAGTGGGAATGAATTTTCTGTGACACAGCCTTCAAAAACAGGTGCTGTTTTTTTCTGATTGTGTTATTTTGAGGTTATCTTGGCCAAAAAGACTTGGATATTAAATAGTGGCTTGAAAATGAAGCATGTGTAGTTGTTTGGCTACACTTTAAAATCCCAGAGGTCAAGCTAGACTTTCTTTTGCTGATGAAGGTATTCCTTTGTTTGTGCCTGCATAGATTTACAAATGGATTATATAGAATATTTAAGAGAAAGAGGGAAAGATGGTTACAGTCATTCTCTTAAACCCTCATGACATCTTCAAGTATTTAAAATATGTCAGACATTTAAGAATAAGGCTATATGACTGCCATATTTCCAATTTACTTAAAATATGATTCTTTGTCTACTTTGTTATGTGACTGTAGTGCAATTATACTGTGATATGATTTTCTAGAATATGGAATAATTGCAACACATTATTTTCTTTTAAGGAATTCAATGAAAATATAAGAAATATGACTCAAATTAATGACATCTGAACTTGGCAAGTCTGTGAACAACTGAAGGTAAGGACATAAAAGAATCAGGACCCCTTTTCAAAATGTGTCTCTGATGTATCCATAATATTGCAGCACATGGGAAGACAAATTTAAAAAAAAAAACTTAAAAAAAGAAAACCAGATTCTAAAGATTGTTATTCCCTCCTTAAAACCACTAAGTCCTCATCAGCATCCTGATCAGTAGCTATTGATACAGTTGAGAAAAGTTGCTTAACAACCTATTTTGTGACTGCTCCTTAGGAAAATCATAAATAAGAAAAAGAATTGTAGCAATGTCCATCCTCCTTCTATGAACAGTGGGACAAATTTTCTACTTGGAGGCACACCTGACATCCTGGGGACCTTTAGCAAGAATTAGTCTGCATGCTGCATGCGTTTCATGTGAATGATGCTTAAGAAAGGAAGAATTATTGGGAATGCTAGTTTTCATTTATTAATTTAAAGAAGGATGTTCTTTTAAAACTTCTGGAGCATTTCAGGTACAATTATTCAATTGTTTAAGAGACTCAAGTAATTGTTTAAGAGACTCAAGTAATTTTGGTTCAGGTCTGTAGGCCCCTCTTAACATGTTGTATCAGTGACCATCTGTAAAGTACTATGAAAATGTACAACATTATATAAATGCTGTGTGTCCTAATTACTGACTTTCCACTTTACCTGTATTTGTACATTTACTCTTTTGAACAGGAAATACAGAAAGATAAAATAACTGTGCTTCAAAAGAGAATATGTTATGAAGAGATGACTTGTTTAGAAGATTTCTTAAACACAGCAATAAAGAAAATGCTTTATCTTAGAACAAAAGCATGGTGACTCCAGAATATTGCATCACCAAATGAGGAACCCACAAGCAAGACATAACTTATACTGTAAGTACTGCTACTAAAGACAAATACAATGTTAAGCTTTAATGGTTTTAATCAGTCGCCATTACAGATTTTTCTGGATTCTTCACCTTCATTTTTAATGATCATATATTCTTTCTGGAGTGTTTGTTCAACTCTGTCCTCTGATTTCAAGATTTCAATCCCTTTCCTGAAAGGAAAAACTTCAAGATCAATTGGGCAAGTTTTGTTGCATATTCCTGCACTTCAGGTCATTCCATTATCTTTTCCAGTTAATCTGTCCTATTTTTTTTTTAAACTTCAATTCTTCTGTTTCACATCTGCCTTGTTGTTTCCATTCCTTCCCAGATTTTAGTGATTTCAATGGAAATAATTTTGGCAAGTTTTGGTCCTTCTCACTTCACAGCATTTCATCTCAGTACCCTTAGTTGTAGGCACTCCATTTCAATTTTTCAGGATTTTTCAGTTTCATTATTGAATGACAGTAAGTCTCTTTTGGTGTGTTTGTTCAACTCTATCCTCCAATTTCAACATTTCAATGTGGATTAATTGGTCAAGAATTGGTACATGTTCTTGGCCTTCATGTCATCCCTTTGGCTTTTCTTTTTTTCGCATCGTGTCTTTTTTTTTTTTGTATTTCAGTTCTTTGTCTCTTCTGTCTCTTTGTCTGTTTTTTCTTCTCTGATTTTAAGGGTTTCAAATAGAAGAATTTTAGCATGTTTTTGGCTACTTTCCTACACCCAATTTCATCTCAGGAATTGTTGAGTAGATGTTGAGCCATCTTCAGGTGGTGAACTAGAATGCAGAATTAGATTAATTAAATTTTAGGAAATGTTGGAATGATATGCATATCAATTTTAAATATGTGTGTCCTCTTTTTGTTGATGGGTTTCCTTTGAAATGTCAATTTTGTAGGAAGGTCTTTTTTTCTCACAACTCTTGAGTATATATTTTCTTTCCTATATCTGCATGGTATTTAGGAAAATTAGACCAGTTATCCAGTATATTATTCTTGAGAATGTTTATTTGGGAAGCTGGAGAGATCTGTAACTTTACCCTGACCACAAATATCACTTTTATATTGTGCATATGTTACATGTAGCAGTGTGATGATTAATTTGGAACTTGGAAATTAAGAAACTGGTAAATGGAAGTGTTCTTTTCCTAGAAAATGACACTTTAAACATTACTTTCATTTAAATGCCTTAATGTGAATAATTACTATCGCAGTCAGATATTGGAAGACTTTGCATTTTTATGTGGGAATTATCAGCAGGTATGTAAGTTTGGACTGGAAAGTTTGCTCAGGCCCTGAGGAAATCTCAGTCAAAATCTCAGAAAAAATTAATGCTTCAGTGCTTTGACCACATGAAACAGGAAAACCTGTTTGCAGATTCCTATCAAACAAGGGATGCTAATTTGTACTGTAGTTTCTGAGTTAGACATGAGCTACTATAAGAAGGCGGAGGGTTCAGAATATTTCCCTTGCTTTTTTGAGTTTTTTTTTTTGCCTTTGCCCCCCCGCTCCCCAGATTTATAAAACATCTGCTTGTCCAGTGTTATGTTTGTGATTTTTCTTTCAAAGCAGGAATTTTCTCCTCCTGCTTGTTTGCCTGCAGTCCACACAGAGCATATAAGGTAAACACAATCTTGAGTAATAAACAGCCTTGGCACAAAGAGCTTACTACCTTCACAGCAGAACCTTTAGTGCCATGCAGCAGAACTCTAGTCTCTGATGCAGTTCTGTTGATTGCAGAGGTTTTTGTCTTCTTTTGAATTGCTGTCTGCTGATCAGAATTTCTGAAAGTGAACTAGAATTTTTCTTTCTTTTGGATGTTTAATCATGCTGAAGTGATGCCTTCCAAAATACTTAACCCTCTTAACTGAAGGATCGCTTCTCCCTGAAATAAGAGAACTGAACCTTAGACTGATTTTACTGCTTTAAGGTATGTACCACAGAGATGGATGTTCAGTCTGGAGTTACTGATTAAAAAGTCCCAGCCTGCTGGTGATTTCTCCTTGTTGTACTTCCTCTCCTGCTCTGTTATCTCCGAGTTATCAGTGATTACATACTTTTCTCTAGATTTAGTTTAACACTGCTTTCTCAAGCAATGTCAGAGGCTTTAGATAACCTGTCAATCCTGAGTGTTGAAGCTGAAGAATGAGCAGTTTTACTTCTTTAGGAAGATAATGTACTCAGTCTTTCTTTTTTTAAATACTGAAAACAGTTGTTTTCTATCAGGTTTTTTCCCAGGATTCTAGAAAGTATGGAAAAGAGCTGAGGTAAGTTATACTGAAGTACTAAGATTGCTGTAGCATCCAAGGGTAGCTGTTCCACTGCTTGAGGCTACACTATAAAATCATGACAAAAGAATACACTTGCAAAGTCTAAAGGAGATCTCAGGCAGGTTAAATGTAATTACATAGCTAGAATTCTCAGGACCCACCTGGGAAGGAAACTGTTGCTCACCATTAGCAGGGTGCCAGGCAGGAATTGTGTTTATTTACTAGATAGAGTAACCTACAGTGCAGCCATAATCTTAGAGTGATAGAGTAGTAAAGAGAAAAACATACTGTGTGAGTAATTTCCAACCTAGTAATGAAGCATAATGGAATAGAGCCATCATGCTGTATTATGCAATCTGCATTTTATAGAATGTGTGAATATAAATGCAGTTATTTGCTACCTATTGGGAGAAATTGCACCAACTTAATGTTCAAAACCAAAAAGTATTTTTCAAAAGTAAAGTGAAGGAAGTAGCTACTCTGTCTTCTCTGAAATGGAAGTGTCATATAGGAGCTTGGATTTGTGGAACATAGGCCTTTTCTTTATCTTATCTGTGGCACTAAATCTATTGGAAAATATAGGAATAGATCTCAAAAGAAAGTTTCTGCACCATAGGAATGTGGGGCTAAATACCATAAAACTCTTTAAATACGAAAAACAAAATACAGACAAACCAACAAGATCAGATGGCATTTGAAGTTTGTGTGTAATGAACATTTAATATGTACATCCTTAGGGTTATTGATGCTATTTTAGTATTCCCATGATAGTTGTTTCCTGAAAAGATGTATTTATTCTAAAATGAAAAAGGTGAACCAAGCACAGAAATAAGAAAAAATTATAAACAGTCTAATAGCACAAATGGCAACTCAATGTCTTTCTCTGAGGATGCTGAGGTAAAAGTCTTTAGGAGAATAGAAGAAAAAATATTTCTGGTATTTCTAAATGCCTTAGAAATAGGTATTATGTTGGAAAGTGGAGGAAAAAGAGTAAAAGACTGCCCTAGAACTGGCAGTCGTTCTAATTGTTCACCTTGCAAATACTTTTTAGAACATCCTAGATCGTGCTCCAGCCAAATGAATGATGTTTTGTTCCTGTAGCCTCTGGTTTCATTGGTCTTCAACCTTTCTAGTTCTCTAGATTAGTTAAGGAGCTGCATCAATACATACAAATATTATTTAAATTTATGTATGCTTAGTATGTGTGTTTGATGTTTCTCCTGGGTCTTGGTGAGAATTCTGCTTGGTCAAGATCTTGAATTTGGAAGTATACCAAGTGCAGGAACAGGGGAAAGCTGAAAAATGTCTGAAAGAAGATCATGTGTCAGGGTTTGGAAAAGATTGAGCAAAAAAACAGATGGAAATTAACTCCTAGTACCTGTCAAGTATGAAGTCAAAAAGATCTGCACTACTGACAAAGCATGTTTGAGGATTTGAGAAGCATCATGTTGAGATTAAGCAGACTTTTCACACTTTTATTTTAATATGATTGATTGACATAGATAAAATAGATGGTAGTTTAACTTGTTTGTATAACCACTTCCCATCTAAACTAATCTGCAATTAAAAGAGTGGATTTACTTCCTACATCCACTTTTGGAAGAGAAAGGAACCCTCTCTGCTGGCAGGCAAATTGACATAACATTCAACAGGGTGTAATGCTGAAATCTTCAGCATGATGTGGTAAGCCACAAAATACCATGAAGACAAATACCTTTTTTTGCTTCCTTCCACTGTTTTATTTATTACATCCTTCTTTATTTTTCACTGGTGGAGAGGAAAAAGTACATGATTTAAAGTAGTTTTGACCACTTTTAAGCAGTTTCAAGTTTTGAGACAATACTTTCTACATGAAATATTACAGTAAATGCATAGAGTTGTCCATCTATAATTTTCTGACTTAAAGAGAGTCTGTCTTTCTAAAGGGAGCTCAGAGTGAGCTGGGAGAGGGATATTTTTATTGCTGCAGTATTTCCTGTAAAGATAAAATGCATGTTCACAGCCCAATGTCATAAACCATAGTCCAGGTTTCCACAGCCCTACTTCACTTGTTTTTTTTCTGATTTCTCTTTCATAGGCCCAGGAGTTTAGGCCAGGAGCTAAGAATTCTTTTCCTAACTGTTCTGCCAGCTCATGTTGACTAACAAAACCCAAAAAGTTTGGGCAGGATCTGTTTCCCGTTGATATAAACAATCCAAAACCTTTGGGCAAAATTGTCCAATGTGATTTTTCAGAATAAGTACTGAGGAAAAAATTGCCTGTGACTTTTGAGTTTTGGCCTTCAAAAGCACTGCTGCATGAGCACTCTCCTAACCAAAATCAGTGATAACAGTTGTGGGACACCAGCCCACCTTCAGTGTTCAGCTTCAGGTCCAGTCCTTTGGAACGAGATGGAGTTTGGCTTTATTCGGCCGTTTATTGCTTGAAATGGCATGACCAGGGCTGAGTGGAGTAAGTGGATGCTCTGTTCTCCATGAACGGCTGTAACTGATAGACAAAGCGCTGCCCTGCAGGTGTGTGAGGTTACAGTGTCAAAGCAAGGGGTTCTGGTGGTGGGAACGAGGTGTCCCAATGCTCCAGCAGTGGCTGTGATGTTCCTTATGAATTCTTATCAGGCTGAACAAAGACATTGGGCCACACGTGTGGGAATTCTTGTACTTTGTTGTGCAGTCGCCATAACTCCAGCACCTTGCCCACCGTGTAGACACAAAAGCTGTTGGCTCACTAGCTCTTACATTCTACATTAGACTTCCACAACCCCTTGCATTTTTTACAATGAGCTCTCATCCCACAGTAGCCTTCTTGAAGGTGCTGGCTCACAAGCCAAAACACACTGCCACAATCTCCCCACTCCCACAACAAACTTCAGTGTGGAGCATGGGGTAGAACATGACAGCCGTGTGTGGCCCAGGCAAAGCATAGGAGGAGAGAAATAAGGACAGAAAAGGGAGAAAGAACAAAGAATATCAGTAGTCCTTAGATCCAATGTCTGGCCCTGCCATGTGAATGGTCCAGATTTGGGGTTTTGAGGAAGGAGTGAAAGAGAGCAAGGAGGCCCAATCCCCTTTCTTTTGCATGCCTGCAAACTAGGTAATTCATGCATTTTATTCACTTGTGCAAAGCCAGCCCTTAGAGCCCTCCTCCAGGAAGTGAGTTGAGGGGGTTGGACTGAGCAAGGGTCTCAAGATGAGCAGTCTCAGGGTGGGGCTACGCCACCTCTGTGGGACCCCCTCCTCCCATTACATCTTTCCTGCCACAACAGTCAGAAGGTTTGACCCAAACCACACTTATTTCTGCTTCTTTCCACGAGGTGAGTGGCCCAGACTAGCAGTGGCAAGGCTGTGACCTTTAGTGCTCAGTTTGCATGGTCTGGGGAAAAAGAGAGAAGAACCAGGTACTTATCTAGGCAAACTAATATGTGTTGTCAAAAAGAGACAGAGCTTTCTGCAGAGAGCTTTTAAACTCCTGCCTCTGTCAAACTACACCAGACTGACCTTTGTACAGCTATCTAACTTTTGACTCCTGACTTTCTGTGCTTAAAGTAAAGCAACCCCACTTCAGTAAAATAAGATAAAATTGTGGCAGAAAAAGTCTGGATTTTTAAATTTAATATTTTTCTGGATTTTTTACTTTAATCTTTTTTGCTGAAATGCTGATAATTTACAGAGCATCATTAGCAGTAAGCTTTTTTTTCTTTATTAAGGTTTAGTGAAAACAACATTCCAAAAGGAAGAATGTTTAATTCTTGAAATCAATCCATTGCATTGCAGGGACACAGCAATCTAAGTAATCAATGGTTTTTATTTTTTTTAAAAAAAGACTCATGTGTTCTATGTTGTGTAATATTGAAAGAGGTTTTAATACTTGCAGTCTAGAATATGTTTTAACATATATCCTGCCAGAATCTGGACACCGAACAATAAAGACAGGCTGTTCTGAGGCATAAAAGCAAAATTCCTTTGCAAGTCAACAATGTTTCAAGCAGAAATCCATTTTCATGACTACATTTACTTCAGAAAAAATATGAAACTAAAGAAACTCAGGATCCGTGAAACAGAAAAAAACATTAAATTGCCAACTGGTGAGCTTGAAGCATCAAATTTTACAAATTTCAAGTTAAAGTAAGTTGGAAAAAAGTCCCCAATATGTTTTTAAAAAGAAAAAGAACTCCTTTGCTCCACAACTACTAAAATGCTTTAAATAATGTTAAAGTTACAAGGAAGATGTTTTTACCCCTACCTAGGATACATAATAAATTCCAAGGTACATGGAGTACCTATTTTTTCCTTGAATCGATGCTAAGACTGCAGAGCTTCTTTATTTCCTTAAAGAATAGTCCTTTTGTAACAGACAACTTCACATTTTGTGGCCAGGGGCCACAAAGTTGCACTTCCAGGCAGCTTTCTTGTTTTAAGTGGCGAGTCGTATCTTCAGTTCTGGCTTTTAGGAAATGGATTTACAAACAAGTGACAGTGGCAAAAGTCTGCTTTGAAGTCTACTTCCAACAGGCAGGAATCTGTGCTCTGGAAATGTGTTGTTTATCTAGGGCTATGCTCTAAAACTGTGTTGTCTATATAGGGCTGTGTTCAAATGTGAGGCCACAGGGCTGGTAAATCCCTAGTTCCAGAGAGTGTAAACAGCAAAAGTGTGTCCATGTAAAGCTGGTGCATATGCTCTGCCTGTTTTCAGGAAAAAATTAGGATATTTTAAGTTTTGATTTTAAACAAATTATATAATGCACTTATAGACCCACAAACATCTCTTTCTAAGTAATGGAAACTCCTTTGAAATGTGTTAAAATTTGTCACAAAGAATCAAAGTTTGGTTTCATTACTACAGGGATTTGTTCTTTGAAACAATAGCCAAAAGAATTTTGATCCCTGGAAATTAGATATATGTTAGTAAAATGTTATCAAAACCTAGAGGTTTAGGTTTGGGGTCAAATTAAAGGCTATTACCATCATTTGGAGTGTCCTTAGTAAAGGGATTTTCTGAGAGATCAGTAGATCCTACACAACTTGTTTAAACATTAAGCTGACTCTGTTATATGAAGAATGCCTATTGCTTGTTACGTGTAACAAAACCCCATAATTTCCCTTTGATTTTGAGCATGGCTATGAACCAATTTAAAAGCCCCAAATATATCCTAACATCTCTTTGCATCTCGATTAAGTTTTTGTCTTAGTCTTGGACTCTTCACAAGTTAAAACAGTCACTTATTTAAAAGCTTCATGGCAAAACTAGGAAAGTATTCTATTTACTTTGGAATCAGAATTCAGATTAAAATATAACGTTTTTTACTGATGGTATGTGGTGAGAAGAGAAGCCCAGAGAAGAACATTTTTTCCACAAAATGAATTGGTAGTTTTAGTTGTTGTTGTTGTACTGGAATGATGTATTGGATACAAATAGATCAGCTAGAAGACAACTTAGGGAAGCTCATATGTTAACTTTGTATGTTTATACTAAAAAAAATGCTATGTGTACGTTATTAAAGAGAAATATTATTTTGTCTCCTCCTCTCCCTCACAGATTTGGAGTAATATATGGTGTATCATATTATAAACTGAGTATCTGTTAATATCAGAAAAAAAATGTTTCATAACAATCATTTGAATAATGGAGTGTTGCTAGCTGAACTGATCATTTGAAAATTCATTGAGTTGCACAGTAATCACAGAATCTCCAGTTTTATTATCCTGTATGTCACTGAAAAATGCTTGCTGTTGTGTTGTTCTCTTTTCATTTTCATCATGTTCGAAACCAGAAATGTATCACTGTCTAAAAGGTATGTTGGTAGGTAATAGAGAAAGGCAAGTGAAAGGTCAAATCTCTTGCAAACTGGTGAAACTAGTAACTTTAAATTTAAGTAGAAACCACATTGCATGACCAGAGATATAGAATATATGGGTAGTATGATTTATAAAGTGAAGAATGTTATCATTAAGGCTGCTTGGGACTGCAGCATTCATGAATAAGGCAAAATTCCCACTGACCTGGTTTTTAGATGTGTGCTGGATTCTTGGTTGGTTGAGTTAAGGATGTCTGCTTGGATTTCCTCTGCCCTATCTAATATCTCCTTTATTTGTTCCCACTCTGAACAAAAACACATGTACAAAACAAAAACTCCTCACTGGGAGACATGCCTACATAATGATTTTGTCTTGCTAATATTGCCATTATTCCCTCAAATAGATCTTTCCATTTTCCCACCTCCCATTTGCTTTACATGTTCTCATAAAACAACATACTCATGTGCACAGGAAAGTTGGTAGAATGGTAAAGCAGGTGTTGGCACCATGCTTTGTTTCCTCAGGCTTGTAACTCTACCTCTAAAGAACTCTTGGGAGGCTGTTGCAGGATCCCTTCAAAATCTTGCTCTGCCGCCATTCCTTCATTGACAAGGATACATTCAGGGATGTTAGAACCATCCCTGAAGAGGCAGGAGGGATGCAGGGGCTATACCAGATTTTGTGCAGGTTGATATTTGTTGCACAAAAGACAAGAGCTCAGATAATATCCCCAGCCATAAACACATGGCTTGAGGCTGTGCAGCCTCAGTACCTTTGAGGGCTGCATCTTCACCCCTTCTGGAAGAGCTCTCACGGTGTGAGTCAATGAGGCAGTGGCAGCTGCTTGTATCTGTGAACCCTTCCATAGGGCAGAACAGATCTGCCTTCACTCCAGTGCTCCTCCCATGTGAACAAGCCAGAGCCTTGAACTTGTGGTTACATATTTGTATGAGATTATATTTGATTATTGCAACACCACAGCTGCCCAAACTGCCTCTGGCCAGCTTTCCAGAAGAAAGGCAGGCAGATCAGCAGGGTCCATCTGTAACATGCACCTTACTGGCTGAACCTCATGTAAGTAGTCTGATCTCTCCCAGAATAAGTATTTGCTTCCAAATAAGTCTAGGCAGGCAAAAATTAAACACTGGAGCGGAGTGCAATATTTTGCAAATCACTATTAAGTTATATTACAAACTTTTTGTGAAGATGTGCTTCCAGAGTAACCTTGGCTATTGCAAAGATCAAAATAGAATTTGCAGATTTACAGAGGTGATTCTATCCCTCTACTACTCTCAGCTGAGACCCAACCTGGAGTGTTGCACCCAGCTCTGGGGTCCCCAGCACAAGAAGGACATGGACCTGTTGGAGCAAGTCCAGAAGAGGCCACCAAGGTGATAAGAGGGATGGGGCACATGTCCTGCAAGGAAAGTCTGAGAAAACTTGGTTTTTCAGCCTGAAAAAGGCTTTGGAGTGACCTGATTACAACCTGCACCTGAAGGGAACCCACAGGAAAGATGGACAGAGTCTCTCTACAGGGGCATGTAGAGACAGGAGAAGGAGAAATGGCTTCAAACTGAGCGAGAATAGGTTTAGATTAGACAGTAGGAAGAAATTCTTTACTATGAGGGTGGTGAGGCACTGGCACAGGTTGACCACAGAAACTGTGGATGCCCTATCCCTGGAAGTGTTCAAGGCCAGGCTGGATGGAGCTCTGAGCCGCCTGGTTTAGTGGAAGGGGTCCCTGGCCATGGCAGGGGGGTTGGAACTATGTGGTCTTTAAGGTCCCTTCCAATGCAAACCATTCTATGGATTCTGTGAAGTGATATCTGCTGCTACTGATAAACTTTTCCTAAGGCCTTTTGTAGGATGCTCTGGTGCTTCAGATAAGACATTTAAAACAGATAAGACTGCTTTCAAATGTTGTTGTAATAATTTTAAGGATTTTGAAAAGCATCAGTCATGAAGAGTATAAAAGACCCACAATTGCATATATAACCTGAAGTGGAAAGAAAGTATATATAGAAATAATGTGATGAAAAATCATAATAATTCTCACACTTTTGCCACAATCAGGTATCTTCAACCATCAGCAAACACGGGCAAGACACTCAGGAGATGCCACATGCTACTGCTTCCCTGTTCTTTGTATGTGCTGCTTGCAGTTGAGTTCTTTTTGAGCGTGTGAAATTGCTACCTGAAGAGACAGCTGTGGCTTTACAATGGTTCTGTGAGTTACTGAGAAAGTGCCACTCTCAGCCTGTGAAATAAAAGCCACAAAACCAAAGGAGAAAGTGACAGTACTTAGCCTTTTCAAGGTGGGGCAGAATTATTGCCTTTGCCAAAGCGTATGATACAAAAGTAAAATTAATTTTAAGACTCAATTGAGATCAGTGCTGAAGCTTAGTAAAATCAGTATTTCACTTCAGATGTTTAACAAGAAAGTCCTGGGCCCTGCACATGAACTGTGGTGCCACTTGCCTGTACAGCAATTGTCCTGGGAATCTTGCTTACAAGTCCTGCAACATCATTAGTCCTTTTGCTGAATGAATACAGCCCGATATTAAAATTCCAAAAGAAGGTGATATATAAGCTCTGCCTTTTTGCCAAAGGTAGTAAAAGATTAATTTAATGAAAAAGGAATTTGTAGCAATCGGTATATTTCTGGTATTCATCAACAATGCACAATATATTAAAAAATGCATCTGAAAATTCTATTCTTTATATGAATAAGAAGAAAAAAACTGTTTTATTATAAGTAAAATCCTCAGAGAGAAGAAACCATATGTTACCTACCTTGCAAAATACATGTCTTTGGTCTTTTATGTGCTTCATCCCATTAATCGTACCTTTTTGCAGCCTGTAAGGAGGCTGGAATACTTGTATTCAAGAGTTTGATTCAGGTTTCTATTCAATGGAGCTAAGTAACCAGCAGAAGGGGACAGCCACATGATAAGCTCCCCCAGACTGCTATTGTGTGTTAAAAAGAAGGCACACAGATGAGGAATGAAGTCCTGTATAGAAGTCTTCTATAAGTTACCAATGCTACTGCTTCCACAGAAAGCTGAACCCTTGTGCAAGGATGAGAACATGTTCACAAGTGTAAAGGCATGGAGTAGGGTGGCTTAAAAGATCATATTTAAAACAGGTGGTTGTAAAATGTCACTCAATAGAGGTATAATGATAGGAAAGAAAAATACTTCTATCTGGGATACATTCTTATCAACAAGCTTTGCTAAAGTATTTGGGATTCCTAGTAAAAACTCTCCAGAAATCCTGGGTTTTGGTGTGGGTGGAGAGCAGCTTCTCCACAAAAACTCAAATGTATTCAAAGGTATAGGCAGACAGAACTGTGGATGCCTTCAGTTGTATAAGTGGAGAGCGTGTTGTAAAGCAGCCTCTATGACAGATGTCTAGGCAAAGAATCACCAGCTCTTCACCAGAGAACTTAACCTTACTTGTGCAGGTTAAGAATGGGGGAAAGTCTACTATTTTCTTTACTTAACTCAAACATTCTTTCAAAATACTTCAGCTAAGTAGGCTTTTGTCTGGAAACCTCTGTTTTGGCTTCTCAAGAATGTATTCACTGATCCATTGGGCACTGTGCACTTTTAAGCTAACATTAAAATGGGCATCAGAAATCTGTTTCATATAATCTGTGGGAAAAACAATGGGATGGGAACTTCGCTTTTACTGAGATTATTCAACCTTTCAGAGAGCCTTGGCCATGCACAGTTTTTCTGCATGGATGTAATTATTCCCTGTACTTTAGCTATGGGTGTCTTTTTGTATCTCTGCAGAGAGAGAACCTAGGGATTTATGACACTCATGAAAGACCAGTGCCCTCATCCAGGCTGGTGATAGAGCAAAGCATCAGGAATGCACACCTGGCATAGTGGGAACAAGGCTCTGTTTCTGTTCTTTGCTGCCATGAGTTGGAGATGGTGAGAAATTTTTTTGAGGTGTATTAAAATATCTTTGGTGACAGAAGCCAGTTCTTCAAGAAAACAAACTTTTCTCACAGAAAAGCACTGGTCTAACTGAAGCTTCCTGTGGGAATCTGCATTTCAGCTCTGCCATGACCAATAGGGCAACAACTTGATACTGCCAAGCTAGCTGAGGTGGTGGATCAAGCAGAATAAAACTGTCTCTTGATGGTTCAGTATTCCAGGTGAGGGCCCCGACCTGCAGTAATACATCTTCTGACTACCTGACTACCGCTGCAGTCAGTGCACACACTTCCTTCTTACTTTAGTGCCAGCAGTTGCCTTCCTTTTTTTCCCCCTCTTCATCAGCATTGGCCTCTGATGCCCTTTGATGAAAGAAGAAAAGGGTATTATTTATCCAAAGTGAGAAAAAAACCTCTTAACAGCAGAGAAAATGGAGATAGAAAAGTCCTGAAAAGAAAATATTTAGATAATCAAGCAACTCACAGTCAGCCCATACCTACTTTCCTGATTCATTTTCTCTGCTCTATCCATAAACATCTATTTTTTTTTTCCCATGTGACTGCCCTAGAAAAGTTTGTCCTCCTATTCCCAATTATATTTTTTTCATTTTCACATAGGACAAAATACAACCTCTTCTGCAGTTTACAAGCACATACTATAAACAGAAATATATTGTAGCAGAAAGTAACCTTGCTAACATATGCAAATATGTTGAAGAAGAATGTGAGGATTAGATTAGAAAGGGTAAAAATGGTTTAGTAATATGAAGAAGTAGCAAAAGCAGAAAAAGGGTGTTCCCACTGCTTTTTAAATCTGTCTTTAAATTATTTACTTGGCACTTTGACAGCTCACAATTTAACTAATTTCATTCATCTTAATATTTAATCACAGTTTTTAATTATACTAGTAACTTGAGGCTACTTCTTAACTCAGCTATAGCTTCATCTTCTATTAATAAATGGCACATACCCTTGGCTTTGACACTTACTTGCTGTAAGTGTTTTGGCTTTGGTAGAACATGCAGTTCAGGACGCTGTTATTGCATCTTAAATCTCAAATCTTCTTAAATTATCAGTACAGCATTTAACCCTGGTGATAATAATTTAACATTAAAATGTTCAGTCTTCACTATAATTCTTAATGCTACTGTTACTAAAATTGCAGATCAGAGAACAAGTACTTATAAAAAAATCTTACTCTGAAAAATATTCTTCCAGATGATTTTTCTTCTCAGTCTGCAGAAGAGACAGTCTGGTACCTGAGAGCTGTGGGTTGGAAGAATGTTACATCTCTATGTGTGGCTGGCAGGGTTTGGGATGAAGGACTTGGGGTTTATTTTTGAGCTGTGTGCCAGATGAACTCCCTTGCTGGGGTTACAGCTCTTGTGTGGCACTGGGCTGCATTGGTTTGGAGGCTGCTGGGGAACAGGGGCCATCTAGCCCAAACTCACCAGGGAACACTAAAATATCTGGGGCTTGCTGAGCTATCTCTCCCCCCACAGCTCTCTGACGTCTGTGTGGTTCTGTGATGATGAGGGAATGTGATTTATGGATTCAAAGTAGTTGACAATCTTTCCCCAGAGCCTCTGAGACCAAACTCCTGTTTTTGCAGGCAGCACGTCAGATAAATATTTTTTCTATAAATTGGCCACCCTCTATTTTACAATGTTAAGTTTTCATTCTAACCCTCCTTATTGAGAGATTGCTCCAGAAGTTGGCTCTTCTCTTGCTTTTTTGTGATTCTCAGCCAAAATTTATTCACAGAATAAATTCCAGTTTTGTTGCCAACATGGTTCCTTAGCTCAAAAAAGACTGATTGATCTACACACAGCAATCAAAGTCTTCTCAGTGTTCATTTTGCCAGACTGAGCTGAGCTCTTCCAGTTTCTTTTGACATGATTCATCTAGAAATATTTACTGTTCCTCTTTGGATTAATTTTTGTGGATTGCTGATGATTAGAATTAGGTGCATTTTCCCTCTGACACTTCAACAGGGTTGGCACACAGTACTCTGATAGCACTTGCTGGCCAAACCTCACCTCCTGTGTACTGTTGATACAAAAATAACAAAATTAATCAGTATGAGCAAAATGGTGGATTTAACGGAACCGCTATTAAATTTGGTTAAATCAGACTACAAGGGCTGAGATTATTACGCGGCATGTCTTTGTATTTATACAGTGGCAACACGAGGATCAGGAACCAGGATACAGTGGTCCACATGGGTAGTGCTATTTGTAGGTCATCTGAAAGGATCAGTACTACAAATGTGTGATGTTTGGTGGCTTTTTGCTCAAGGAGCTGGCCACTTCGGGCTCTATTCGTAATGTATTGAGTCTCCCCATCCACTTAGTGGAGACTTACTGCCTGTAAAAATTTCTTTCCTGTCACCTGTGGCCACAAAGATTATCTTAGACTCAGGCTGAAGCAAGGATTAAGCTCAGCTAGACCCTGAATAGTCTAAGTCAGAAGTGTAACATCTCCTGTGCGATGTGTTGCTTTGAACCAGAACAGATCAACACCAAGAGGAAGAAGAGAAGCACCAGCTTCCATTTCTTCCAAGATCCAGTGTTAAATATCCCTGTTAAATATTTGTTAGTTTACCTGTTAACCATTAGAAAGATTCATCAGGGTTATAAGATCCAACCCAGGCACTTGCAGTAATTACCACTAAGAGCACTCTATGGTATCTGAAGAAGCAGCAGGAAAAATAGCATATATTTGGTGTCAGAACAGCAAAAGAAAATGTGAGGGATGAAGGAATTGGAATAGCAGGTAAGGACTATAGCTATTGCCTCTGGGCTTCTTATGAAATTGATCAGAGGGATTAAAGAAGTGATTTTTACCCTTCAAAAAGAAAAGTTTCTAAAGAGTGAGGGGGGCAAAAGCTAGCTACTCTTCTTTTTCCATTAACCTCAGGCCAGAGGCAGTGGATGTAATTTAATAACCTACAATTAAAGGAGAGCAGTCTAATTACAAGTTTGTGATAAAAAAAAAAAGTCAGGAGAATCACACTCTTTGAAAGAATGAAGTTCTGAGAGGATTAATTGCAAGTGAAATACCCCAAAGAGAAATTTATTTAATATTGCAAAAAAACCCTGAATTTTGCTGTTTATGGGATCCTAATTTTGAGATCAGATTGCAGTAGAGAGATCAAAATTGAGAGAGAAATATGGAATGAGATTCTGACTCACATTTAGAAGCAGCTGTGTTAGTGGGCCAGTCTGGAGAACACTTTTGCATGAGAATGCAAGTTTTAGAAAGAAAAGAGGTGATGCTACAGAAGATTGAACTGACAAATCTTAGTAAAAAAAAAAGGATTGACAAAATAATTAAAAACCGCTTCAACGATTAACTTCTTATATGGAGCAAATTTATAAGAAGTAATGTGAAAGTTTCAACTTGTCAGAACAAATGGGAACAAAGCAATGCCTGGCCTTGAGTGAGCTAAGAGACAAAGCCATCTATAGAAGGCCGTACCTAAAAGGAAAATAAGTAAAAGTATTCTGCACAGCAAAGAAGCTTTTCCTATGGAGACTGCTCAGATTGCGCCTTATATGAGATGACTGAAATGTGCCCTTGAACATGAGTGGTACTGTTGCTTACAAACTGGATATTGATACTCAGATCAATATGAAACCTTAAATCAATTTGGATACAGAGAAAAAAGCCCAGGTTGTACAGTGACAAAGTCAGTTCAATAACAGCTGTATACAAACGAAATGTAATTTCAAGCCCATGAAAACAGAATTTTACTTATTATTGAGAAAGATAGAAGCTGGAAATATGTGTGGTTCTTCTTCTCCTAGGGAGAATGTATAAACTAGAAAGCCAGAGGAATCTGGAGATAGAAAGAAAAACTGATCATAAAACTCCAAATTAATTAAGACATAGGTAGCAAAGGAAAAATTAGGAGGGAAATTTCATGTACACACACACACACACACACACACACACACAAAAAATTAAAATTGTCATTATGGTTGCAAAAGAACACTGAGAAAAATGTAGAATGAAAATCGCAAATATTTAAAGATGTGCATGATGAAATAAATTTTCTATCCATGATCATGATATCCTTTATATGTTTTGGAGATTTTAGAAACAGATGTCTGTTACAAAGGAAAAAAATGGCCCAGTCCTCTCAGTGCACATTTGCCATACAGAGATAAACCCCAACCTGTCAAAGGAAATTCCTTATATAGTGTTCTTAAGTCACTGTTTTCTAGATCCCCTTAATAAAAATGGACATAACAGTACTTTTTCACCTCCAAGAATTACTGAAACAGAGAGCACTTTGCAATGCTTAGCATATATATGCTATTGTAATGAGGTCAGTGCACACATCTTACTACCTAAACTTGGTAGTCTGTATTAGGGAGAAAAATTTATGTTAAGGAATAAATTAATAACTCACTTTGAACAGTTGGCATTCTAAATTAATATGTGACTGCATTTTGGCTTGATTCATACACTGATTTTAAATATGAAGGGTAAGTGGTTTCTATCATAGTTCTGCTTTATCCAAACCCAAGATGCATACACTTTTTTCAGGCACAGTTTGTATTAGTGTTTGCCTTTTGTGCTTTCCTGCTGTGAGTATTTTCTAAGTTGCTGTTGAGCACCCACAGCAACTTCTTAAGTGGACAGGCTACTCCGGTGCCATGGTATGTGCAAGTGCTTCCCATTTCTTGGTGCTCAGAAGCAGGTGCAGGCTGAATGTCACTGCTGTACTGGGGTAAGACCCAGGTGTGCACCAATTCTTTGTCCCTGAATCCTGCAGACCCAGTTCCCATGACAAGGGAAGGCCAGGCCCAGCTGGAAGATGAGCCACAGCATGCTGTAGCTGGGCGTTGGTCTGCAGCATCTGTGCAGCAGGACCCTGGGGCGTGCCAAGGCATGCAGGGGAGCGTAAGCACAGACACTGACACACAGGATGTGAGAACCGACTGCTCCGCGTTTCCAGGCTTCCTTTGAAGTCGATGGGAACTCGCCTGAGTAAGGTACACATGAAAATGGAATAGAAGTGTTCAGTTTTGGCCTGTTAGGACATGGGTGTCAATAGAAAATGCTTCATTGCTGAAATCATAAGCAGCTTGCTAAATATTTGGGGCTTAAGAATACTCCACCCAATGGCTTGCTGATTAGAATGTTCACGGGGAGGTAGAAGATGTGAGGGTAGATCTCCTCTCCTGTCTCCTGGGTGGATATTTCAGCCACTGACTTGCACTAAGTGGTGACTTTGTTCTCTCCCTTTTTCCTCCATTTCTTTCCATTTTTTACTCTGTCCTTGTTAAGCTCTTAAAAAAAAGCCCACCAAAACAACAGCTGGAATCTGAAGTGTGGACACTTCCTCCCTTGACAGATTTAAATCCCAGAGCCTGACAGGGTTTAGTGCACTTCCTTTCCTTGGTGTTGCTCAGTGCCTAGCTGCTAGCAGTTCCTGGAAGACCACTGTGAGTTCTTCTCATGCATGACTGACTTTCCCCACACAGGGAACACAGAAACTCAGGAACTTTGGTCTGCATCTGCTGTGTTTAACTACAACTAAATGCATCAGTGCAGAGCATGGTGACTCTCAAATTACTGTGTTGACTAAGCCCGAAGCCCAGAAGAACTGAAGTGAAATCACAAGAGATAATGACCATAAGAGAAACATAATGATGGCTGATTTTATTTTGGTGATGTAAATAAAATGTGCTGCATCAATACACAGTAACTGATGAGATGTGAGTCTGGACTGGAAGAAAGACAGGGTCAGTCACCCTTGTCCTCCCTTACTGAAGGCAACTAGACCATGTAATTCCTTTCACAAGCTGGTGACCCTCCAGCCTGACATTATACATTCTGTATAAGTAATAACTTGATCTTATAGCTCGGGTGTAAGTGCAGTTATATGTAGATAAATATGTAGATAAAACAGATGTCTTGTATGTGCAAGTGGTATATTGAGCATGCATTGCAGTTAAGACATCAGTAATTGTTACATGCAGCTTCCATGTTACTTACTTTGAGAGAAACATGGCTGGCTGGGACTCTTGAAGTATAAATTGTGTTTTTCCATATGTAGCTTCCTGTTAAATATTCTATACAGCAGCCACTATGCTTAGGTTCTTCCCTGAGTGGTCATTTTGAATGGCAAGAGGTTCAGCACTTATTGACAGGCTGCTTTCTTGTTTAAAAATAGAAGAATGTGTGTATCCTTGTACACAGCAGGTAGCCAAGTAATAACGAAAGTGATTGATGATAAAAAGCTTACTTTCTACTCTCCTGTCATCAACAACCTATTGGGATCAAGAGAACACTGGGATAGAAATTAATCTTCCTTGAGTTATTCTAAACAGTCAACTGATAGGAGATTTCTTTGATCTCATTCAATTGAAATTGATTAATTCTGTTAATTACTCTGTTTGAACTGAGTTAGCAGGAATTTTCTGCGTGTTGCAGCATCCTTGATTGTTTGCCTTCTTGCATGCCAAACAAGTAAACTTGGTAAAGAATGTGAAAGCAGATGATGTCAACCTAGTGTTTGCTGATTTAGACTGATAATGACTATCAGTGATAAATATCTGTAGAAATTATTGGATGTAATTTGTTTCTGTACTTTGATTTTTTACTGAAATTGTCATTGTTTAAAATATATAAACAGTTCTTGGGGCAGGAACTCATGAATTCTTCTGCCAAGGAAATGCATAATCACTAAGGTAGGAATATTTTCTCTCTTTCTCCCTCTGTCCATGTCATACCTTATGAATCTTTAATCCTATAGGAAGAACTGGGATTACATTAGGATTCTTTAATACCTGCTGGAATATGGGATTGTTGTAAATCTAGGGTGTTCCCCCAAGCTTTATGCCATCTCCTTATTCCTGATGCCCGCTAGGAAGGTTCAGATTAACGTTAATAGTCCAGGACTAATGTCCTACCTGGAATCTGGGGGTTTTTTGGGTTAGCAAACTGAATATTATGAGCTAGAGGAGATATTTGGGGTGCTTGGAGATGTACAAATAGACTGACATACACTGAAGGATTTGCCACATATCGAGGACATGGCTGCTTCAGGTTTGTCAGCCATCCTGAAATCTGTCTTTGCTCTATCTAGCTTTCAGTCTAAAAGAAAACTAATTTATTGTGCTAAAATGTTATTATTAAAAAAATTATCAGTGAGTATTTCTGGAGAGAGGTATGAGAAATGAAACAATAAAACATGTTGTAGGTACATCTTATTCTAGCTAAGCTTCAAACTGGTTTGTCTTTCCCATGTATCTAGTAGGGACTTGAGCCAAAAAAATTTCCAAAATACTTGCCACAGCTCTCTGGTGCTGGGATCCATTTCTTTTGCATCCTGCCTGATACAGGTTAGTCTCTGCTTTATAGAGATGCCTTTGGAGTGCCCTTCTGTGACACTGTAGCTCAGCTGGAAGTCAGCAGCTTCTTGACTCTGAAGAAAGCCTTTATGCAATAGGAAGGCAAAACATCCTGAGAAGTTCAGTACTTGCTCTGGGGGTAAACAGGTAATTTACCTGTTTTCAGTAAAATTCTTTCTGCTGGTGACAAGGGAGGTGAAACTTGCTAAGAACCCATGTGAATGTATTGCTGTTTATAAAACTCAAGTGTAAAATCTCTTGTGCATAAACATATAAGTGAGAACAACAAATATAGCTCAGTAATATTTCCTAGGGATCAGATGCAATCACAGGGTAGTGCCCTGGAGTCCAGTAAAGTGCTAGGATCAGTGATCTCTGAGTGTGACTTGCTTGAACTGGGCTTACTTGAACGCTGGAGTGATAGGTTCTCTCCAGGAAGGTTGAAGATGTGGATTTGAATGCCTTTATGCGGAAAAAATGCCTTTATGCGGAAGAAATAATTAGAATTATTTTTGCTTATCCTGAGAAAGTCTTGCAATCATTGCACTATTATGTAAAATCTGGAGGCTTGTCTTCTGTTCATGTTTTCAAAGAAAGCAGTAACCATCTGCTTAGTAATAGTAAAATCTATTGTTTGCATAAAGTTTGTTCTGCTAGCCTTCCAAACAAGCCAGGTGAAGGGCTATTTTCTGGATCAATTGGGCATAAGAATTGGGCATAATGCTGAGCAGCATGGTGGGAAGTGTGTTTGTGTCCAGAAGCAGAAAGCTTGTTCAAGAACACCAGTGGTGAAAACTGAGCCAGACAGAAATTAAAATAAATTGCTTTCTTTGGGGATCACTATTTTGCTTCTAGACACCTCTGTCCACATCAGATGTTACCTTTCATCTGCAAAATGACATAAAACTTCTCAAAGCAGCTGACAAAAAGGTAACTCCAGAACTGGAGGCAACATTCACATGCCATGAAGTACCATAATTAAGGGAGTTTGGCTTGCTGGGGGTCAGGGTTCCCAGTTTGAGTGTCTGCTGGGAAGATCATTCCTGCCCTGCCTTCAGAAGCTGGAAATACTTTTTTCTTAATGCTGCACAATCCTTTGCATGCAGCAGCTGCCTCTGAATTCCCACACAGGTGTTTGTGTGGGATTCTGCTATGATGTACAGCAGATATATCCAAGAGATCCGAAATCCATCACATCTGGATTGTATGTATTTTTGTGGATTTGCTAGCAGGATGAAGGACCCGCTCCCTGTGACCCTGTAAGTTAGGAATAAGGGATGGCATTTTGTTCCCACAAATCTACTTTACTAGTTATAATATGGTGATCAGAGCTGACTTTAAAAAATATTCTAGGCAATTTTTATGAGTTAGTAAAATCACCAGATCTTCTTTGTAAAATAAAGAAATTGTCAATAAGTCCCCAAGAATCTGGTGCAAATATTCAGCCTGAGGCTTCTTTACTCACTGCTTTTGTTGTATGTCTTTCATTGAGATACTCTTACTGGATAAAGCCTTAGGTAAATTTTTTGAGTCATAATCCCCTTAATATCCAAAGTTGTTATGAGAGAGAGCATGAAAAAGCTAAGAAAGCAATAATTTCAGAAATTGGTTTCTTTATGGATTTTCTATTAACTTTTTCCTGGCAATCATGCTCATTTATTTGGTATACTCCCCTTTTTAACACACAACACACAAAATCACAGAAAGTTTACATAAATTGTTATAGGGGGTCACTTATGCTGTGTTTGTTGCCAATATAAATAATTTAGAAAAATAATTGTTTTTATTGAAGAGTACCTTTTACACTAACAATGATTTTTTAACAATTTTACTCACCCTTTTTTTGTGATGGGGCAATTAATCTTTTTGGGCAAGTGATTACAAAAATATTAATCTGCTGAGAATTTTAGAAATAGAACAGCTTTTATATCCAGGCTGCTAAAATGTAATGGAAATTTCATAATATTAATTTTAGCTGTTTTATGTGAAGGGATCATACAAAATAACTTTCTCACCAGTCACAGCCCTAAGCGCATCTGGTTCTGTTTGGTGCCTGGGGTATTACATCTGGGGAATATTTATATTTGCTGTGCAAAGAGGAAAATATGGGCCAATCTTGCCCTGTATTTTCTACCTATATTTTGCTTGGAGCCAGAGTCCCGCTTTTAATGTTCCCTCTACCAAGAGAAAATAAAACATAAAACTGTACAAGCCCATGGCTGAGTTTCCTTGCATGCTTAACATCAGTGGCAGGACACAACAGAAACACCTTTATTCCAGCAAAAGTACATAGATTAGAAGCCACTTCAAAGCTGAAGAGATGAGTTTGCGCAGCCTGTTCTCCTGCCAACACAGTCCATAACTGCCAGTCAAAGATTAAACCACTAAGCCCTGAATTTCAAGATCACACTTTAAAGAAAATAGAAGGAAGTGCCTTCAAGGATGGAAGTGCTGAGCAATGCCAATGCATGATGAATCTGAATGGCAGGAATTTGTTTCTTGCTGCCCAAATACCTTATGAAAACTGGGCTCTGCACACCTAGCTTTCTGCCTGCATGGTGTTAGTGGCATCTTTGTCACAGCAGAAAGAACAAGCACTAGAACAATCTACTGAATTAAAAAAAAAACAAAAAAAAACAAACCCCAAAAAACAAAGAGTACCAAATGCTATCTTTCTTAAAAAAACCTGTAACATCCTTTCCAGACATATCTCTATGTAGCTGAACATAGAGTTTGCCAGAAAATAGTCTCTTGTGCATATTTGAAAATAATTCATAGATTTCATTACACTTTTATGGCTAAAGCCAGGTAGAGTCGAGTCTGGTGGTTTTAAAACATAGATACTTAATGTTGTCCTTTTTCATCACCTCATTTATATTCTTTATTTCTGCTAGCAAATTCTTTCATTAGCCTTGCATGATACTTATTGCCAGGGCTATTTTCTCTTGTTTTCTCTTTGGCTGCTTTGTTTTGTTTCTTCCAAATCTGATTTGTGGATTACTCGAAAAACACTAACGCTATTTTAGGTGATTTCCAGTGTCTTCTGTCTGTATTTTATTTTATTTTCAGATTGTTGTGTCATAGGTCTGTGTCACTAATTCCAGAGTTTCCTAAAATGTGGATATAGTACTTTTACAAATACAATAAGTCCTCAGCTCCTCAAGGCATGGTTTAAAAGTGAGGCTACTGACTCAAGGAAAACTCCCTTCAGAGTCAGCACAAACTTTAGCGATTCTTATCAGGCCTGAGGTCTGCAGTCATACATACAGTTTTTTCTTTCAAAATATTCCCTGCTCTTTTCCAGTCTGCAAAGACAATACAGAGATTAGGTTTCCATTTCATCTCATCATTTCATGGTAGCACCATGAAAATCAGTTGCAAGGTTGGTACTATTGGGTGTGGACAGACAGATATGAAATCTAGATATTCCCATTGTCTGCCTCCTGTTTTGAAGAGACCACAATGGCAAAAATGGAAAACAAATTATAAACCAGCAATTTTGTAGAACATTTTGGTGATTACAGAAAAGCATTTTGTAATCATCCCAAAGCACTACTTGCTGTCCATCAAGGACATCAGTAATTCAAAGTAGTCCTAAGTTTTTTCTGTGAATAAATAATCCATACTAATGGTGACATACAGCAATTCACATTTATCACTGATGAGAATCGCACTGGAAGTTAGTTGTAATCAATGCTTCTGAAGCTCTCCAAGCATAATAGATTTGTGGAAACAGATATGAAAAAAACAGTGGCAGAACATGTGATAAATAAATCCCATTAGGTCTGATAATATGACACAGGCAGGGAGGAAACCCACTGGGAGATTTGCAAGTCAGTAAAGAAAAATACACATTCACAATATTAATTACAACAGTCAGTGCTTTACAGGTTCTAAAAGAACTTCCCTGTTGCTGCAAGTGGATAAATAGATAAGGCTTGCTAGCAATGGAAAGAATTAGAACATAATTAAGACTGACAACTGAGCTGTGTAAAAATAGATGAGCACATGTAAACATTTTTTCTAGTAATTGATGAGGTGAGAAACAATGGCTTTTCTGCTGAATAAGTAATTTGTCACACTGTAGGACAGATGCTCCTGGTAGGTGTAATAACTTGCTCGTGAGGTAGAACTCATTAATATTGTGTGGTGCAGTCAACATGGAGTGAAGGGATGCCATCCAGAAGGACCTTGACACGCTTGGGAGGTGTCACTCAACATGAACTGGCAATGTGCACTCACAGCCCAGAAAGCCAACAAAATCCTGGTCTGCATTCCAAATGAACATGGCCAGCAGGTCAAAGGAGGTGATTGTCCCCCTCTACTCTGCTCTGGTGAGTTCTCGCCTGCAGTGCTGCATTCAGATCTGAGGACCCCAACATAAGAAGGACATGGAACTGTTGGAGCAAGTACAGAGAGGTAATGAAGTTGATAACAGGACTGGAGAACCTGCCCTACAAAGGCAGGCAGAAGAATTTGGGGCTGATCAACTCAGAGAAGGCTGCATGGAGAACTCATAGCAACCTTCCAGTATCTGAAGGGGCCCTACAAGGAAGCAGGAGAGGGACTCTTTGTCAGGAACTGCAGTGATAGGACAAGAGGGAATGGGTATTACTTAGAAAGAGGGGAATTTTCATTTAGATATTAGGAAGAAATCCTTTTCTGTGGGGGTGGTGAGGCACTGGAACAGGTGGCCAAGAGAGGTTGTGGATGCCCAAACCCTGGAGCTGTTCAAGGCCAGGTTGGATAGAGCTTTGAGCAAACTGGTCTAGTAGGAGGTGTCCCTGCTCATGGCAAGTGGGTTGGGGCCAGATGGTCTTTAGGGTTGCTGCCAGCTCTTACCATTCTATGATTCTGTGATTCTGCAGTACATATTCTAGTTGCCCTGTGTATGCTTAAGTAATTTCAAAATGTGAATTAGATGAGATCACGTATTTTGCAATGGGACTGTTTAGGACTTTGCCATCTTCAGAGGCAGAGGAGGGCTGAGTACCACTCAGCTGCAAGTGTTTCCTGCCTATTGCCTTCTCCCCAGTGTTGGGATGGTGTGTTTCCAGCAAGGTCACTCGGAGCAGCCTGACATCTTTGCTGCCTGTGAAGAACATGGTCTGCCTTCTTCTTTGCTCCAAAGAGAGAATGGCTGTGTGCCATTGGTCCTTAATTTAGTTTAAATTCCCATAGCAGGATACAACTAATGGTTTATGGTGAAATACAGTGGCATGGCATGGCCTTAATGTCATAATTATCCATAAAGAACTGACAGAGATCTTTTAATGTCTCCAAAGAAGTCAAGAGACAAGCAATTTGTTGAGTCCTGCTGAATAAGTAAAATGAACCTTAAAATTAACTTACTATGTAAGTCCAGTAGTATTTCTGCAAAGCTTTCTGGTAATAAAATCTAGCAGTAGCTGAGGTGTATCCTTGACTTTAACTGGGTGTAGAGTTTGGCCATATTCTGAAGAGAAGCAAAGGTTTCCTGCTATCATGTGATAAGGAAGAGGGGATGCTGTGTTCAGGAGGTCCCAAAGCCTATAGCAATACACTGTTTGATCAAAGGCACAGGTTCCCTGTGGTCTGTTAAACAGGTGCCCACATGAATAAGCTGATGTAGAAGTCAGTGAGGCAAATGCCCTCACTGGAACCCTTGTCATAGCAGTCCCTTGGGAATGTAGAAATCCTCAGCAGCTAAATAAGATTGAAGAAGGCTGGAACATGTGATGCCTCCCAGTACACATCATCCCTCCCTTTAACCATCCCACAGCTGGTTAAAGGAGAAGAGCATTTATTGCTCACAGAGGTGGGGACTTAGCAGAAACCTCTTGTTCTGGGCACAAAGCAAGTCTTCTTTTTCATCTCCCAGGGAGGGGATGGCTCCTGAATTAGGAAGAAGAAAAGAAAGTGTTAGTGACAAGTAAGAGTACTTTTTACTTGAGAGTTTCAAATTGGTCTTTATAGGGTAATATTTCTCTGGAATAACTATTTTCCTGTAAGAGACCTCCTGTCCTATCAAAGCTACTTTTAGATCATCTGCAGCTGTTATTTCCATGAATATGGGATTGCTGTGTTTATCATGTAACTTTGAATTCCTCTGCATGCTGCATGCCTGTCTCTCTTGTCTGAGCCTACTTTTAACATTTCAAAGAGTTGAGCAGCTTCCAGCACCCACTGCCTGTGAATATTGTGGTCATCCCAAACTCATGACATTTTTGGACAGCATTTGACAGTCCTGTACTTTGTGATTTTTTCTTGTGTTAGCATGAAATACACAAACCTGCTTACACTTAATCTTAGACAATTTTTTTCCCAGTTTATTCAGATAAATCTCCTTGGCTCAGCAGCAAATCCATTTGCTTGCAAGGCTGGAGCTCTGTGCTTTAGCTCCTTTTATTACTTAATTTTTTCTGTGTTGGTTAGTGGGAAGTTTTGTCAGCACTGCATTTCAGTGTGTTTGTTTAGCAAAGCTCAGGCCTGATGCATCAAGCTGGTCAAATGTCGGTTCCAAATTTGAGGGCAAAGTGGTAACACACAATATTCAAACAATGTTTGGTGTACATTGCAAAAAAAAAAAAAAAATTGATGGGTGCGACTCCATAGAGTAAAGGCTAGTGCTGTAAAAGACCGCCAGAAAATAGGAGTTGCTGTACACAATAGTTTTTATTGTAGACTACAAAAAGAATTACTGGTTTTCTTGCTGAATGTGAAGATCAATGCTGTATGTGGAGTGTTTATATCCCTGCTAGAAATGAGAATGCACGGCTCAAGTCCACTCGAAGTAAGTGGTAAGATGAGGATCCAGCTGAGGATTGCATCTGGGATCACAGTAGGTGGAAAATATTAGCCAACTGGAAGTAGACATTGGAGATATTTACTAGGTAATTAATGGAAATAACTGCTTTCTCAGAGATAGCTCTTCAGGTCTTAAGGTTAAGGCACCAATGCAGTCGTTCCTGGAGCGGATCTCAAAATGGTTTCTTCCCATTGGGTGGAAACCCTAAATTTAAGGCCTGCTCCAAACCCTCCTGAAGCTATTGGAAGGCTTCCCATGGATTTCAATTTGTAGGCAATACATATGAGCCTTTTTAAGCTTTTAATAATAATTCCTTCTCTCAAAGAAAAACAAAATCTCATTCCAAATATTTAGATTGCTAAAGAAAGGCATGTAGTATTTTCCACAGTATTTTATGGAGACACAGGTTAGCATGGAGGAAAATGTTCATGCCTGTTTTTCCATAGGATGTTGAAAGAAATCATGCAAAATTATTATTTTCCATGAGATAGGAACAGCCAGTGTTTACACAGGCTAATAATTAAGAAATTTGCTGGAAAGAAAGGAGAAAATATGATTTTTTGGGGGGAGAGTACTTTATATAAAAATATTCAGGTGTGAGAATCTTACATCTTTGAGAATTCCTTGAATGAGGGAGTATCAGCAGTCAGAAGCAGACATTTTTCTTGTGTTTGAGTATTGGGTCTGTGTTGATGAAGCCAACCCTTTGACTGAAGATCTGCTTGCAAGGGGTTGTGGTACTGGGCCCGGAGGCTCTCGTTACTCGACAAGTGCTCTGCTGGTTCCCAGGGATGGGCAGCAATGAGCTACAGCTCACTCTGAAATAGCAGGGGCAGCTTCCTGCCCTGTGCTGCATCTTGTGGAGACTTGTGGACGTACAGGGTGAGGATGGTGTGATTGATGTTGCTGAAATTGGAGTCCAAAGGTACTCAATATTACACACATTTGTATTATGTCACACTGATATGGAGAAGCGTTAAAATAAGTGACTTCTAAAGTGTTTGCTGATGGTGCTGCTGATTTAAGTGGGATTATAGCCCATTAAACACCCAATGTATGACTGTCTTTGGCCGTTTTACAGATACAGCCTCTGGCTTTAAATGCTTGAGACTTACATCCATTTGTTATGGTGAGTAATTTTTTAGACTTTTTAGAGAGTGGCTGTGGGAGCAGTTTTTGGTTTCTCTTGGTAAATCCTCTTCTAGGATTTGTCTTCATGCTTTTCACCTCAGTGCGAACAACTGACCCATGGATGGTGTCACAGGTGACAGATGACTGGGAAATAGGGGAGTTAGCCCACGGCAAAGACAGCAAGGGTAATTTCAGGATTTTTAGTGGCAGAAAGCACAGTTGAAGCAGCATTTCTGATGTATCTATCAGACAGAAATGGAAGAAGGCGGTGCGCAGGCGGCGTGTGCTACAGGAGAGCCGCTACCATCCCTGACTCCCAGATCCCACCTAGTTAACTCCTTGCAGCAACACACCAGGGCTGCCAAGCACCGGGTTAAAACCAGGCCGAACAGGGAAGGACAGAACCGCCGGGCCCTGTAGCCCCGCGCCGTTCTCCGGCGAGGGTCGAGGTGTCCCCGCTTGTCCCCCCTCTCCTGCTAATTCGGTGACATTTCGGACAGTTCAAAAGTTCACGGGGAGGCTCTGGCGAGGCGACCGGGTGTGGGGCCGGAGTGGGGACCGCCAGCAGGTCCAGCCTCGCCGGCGGGGTTGGCCGGTGCCTTCTCCTCCTCCCTCTCTGCCTCCTCTCTCCTCGCTTGTTTCCAGGCGAGACCTTGCTCTCCGCAGGTACCGCTCTGCCTTCCCCCGGATCCCTTTCCATCTTCCCCCGGCGCCCCTGCAGCATCTGCCGGGAACCTAGCCGGGCAGCCTGCGCTGTGGGGCGCGCACCCCCGGCGGGCCGGGAGCGGCGCGGAGCGGCTGCCCCCCCGCCGGCGGGGGGCGCGGAAGGG